>NC_069505.1:615205904-615338404 GCF_027579735.1 Bombina bombina | reverse complement strand
GGTGCGTTACATTGTACTATTTATTATATAGGTCTAGAATACAAGTGACGCACAATCGTTAGCATGTGGTGCTTTACATAGTACTATTTATTATATAGACCTAGAATACAAGTGACGCACAATCATTAGCATGTGGTGTGTTACATAGTACTATTTATTATATAGGCCTAGAATACAAGTGACGCACAATCGTTAGCATGTGGTGCGTTACATAGTACTATTTATTATATAGGCCTAGAATACAAGTGACGCACAATCATTAGCATGTGGTGTGTTACATAGTACTATTTATTATATAGGTCTAGAATACAAGTGTAGCACAATCGTTAGCATGTGGTGCGTTACATAGTACTATTTATTATATAGGTCTAGAATACAAGTGATGCACAATCGTTAGCATGTGGTGCGTTACATAGTACTATTTATTATATAGGCCTAGAATACAAGTGATGCACAATCGTTAGCATGTGGTGCTTTACATAGTACTATTTATTATATAGGTCTAGAACACAAGTGACGCACAATCGTTAGTATGTGGTGTGTTACATAGTACTATTTATAATATAGGTCTAGAATACAAGTGACGCACAATCGTTAGCATGTGGTGCGTTACATAGTACTATTTATTATATAGGCCTAGAATACAAGTGACGCACAATCGTTAGCATGTGGTGCGTTACATAGTACTATTTATTATATAGGCCTAGAATACAAGTGACGCACAATCGTTAGCATGTGGTGCGTTACATAGTACTATTTATTATATAGGCCTAGAATACAAGTGAAGCACAATCGTTAGCATGTGGTGTGTTACATTGTACTATTTATTATATAGGCCTAGAATACAAGTGAAGCACAATCGTTAGTATGTGGTGCGTTACATTGTACTATTTATTATATAGGCCTAGAATACAAGTGTAGCACAATCGTTAGCATGTGGTGCGTTACATAGTACTATTTATTATATAGGCCTAGAATACAAGTGACGCACAATCGTTAGCATGTGGTGCATTACATAGTACTATTTATTATATAGGCCTAGAATACAAGTGACGCACAATCGTTAGCATGTGGTGCGTTACATAGTACTATTTATTATATAGGCCTAGAATACAAGTGTAGCACAATCGTTAGCATGTGGTGCGTTACATAGTACTATTTATTATATAGGCCTAGAATACAAGTGTAGCACAATCGTTAGCATGTGGTGCGTTACATAGTACTATTTATTATATAGGTCTAGAATACAAGTGACGCACAATCAGTAGCATGTGGTGCGTTACATAGTACTATTTATTATATAGGCCTAGAATACAAGTGTAGCACAATCGTTAGCATGTGGTGCATTACATAGTACTATTTATTATATAGGCCTAGAATACAAGTGAAGCACAATCGTTAGCATGTGGTGCGTTACATAGTACTATTTATTATATAGGCCTAGAATACAAGTGAAGCACAATCCTTAGTATGCGGTGCGTTACATAGTACTATTTATTGTATAGGCCTAGAATACAAGTGAAGCACAATTGTTAGTATGCGGTGCGTTACATAGTACTATTTATTATATAGGTCTAGAATACAAGTGACGCATAATCGTTAGTATGTGGTGCGTTACATAGTACTATTTATTATATAGGCCTAGAATACAAGTGACGCACAATCGTTAGCATGTGGTGCGTTACATAGTACTATTTATTATATAGGCCTAGAATACAAGTGATGCACAATCGTTAGTATGTGGTGCGTTACATAGTACTATTTATTATATAGGTCTAGAATACAAGTGACGCACAATCGTTAGCATGTGGTGCGTTACATAGTACTATTTATTATATAGGCCTGGAATACAAGTGACGCACAATCGTTAGCATGTGGTGCGTTACATAGTACTATTTATTATATAGGTCTAGAATACAAGTGACGCACAATCATTAGCATGTGGTTTGTTACATAGTACTATTTATTATATAGGCCTAGAATACAAGTGACACACAATCGTTAGCATGTGGTGCGTTACATAGTACTATTTATTATATAGGCCTAGAATACAAGTGACACACAATCGTTAGCATGTGGTGCGTTACATAGTACGTTTTATTATATAGCCCTAGAATACAAGTAACGCACAATCGTTAGCATGTGGAGCATTACATAGTACTATTTATTATATAGATCTAGAATACAAGTGACGCACAATCATTAGCATGTGGTGCGTTACATAGTACTATTTATTATATAGGCCTAGAATACAAGTGACGCACAATCGTTAGCATGTGGTGCGTTACATAGTAATATTTATTATATAGGCCTAGAATACAAGTGACGCACAATTGTTAGCATGTGGTGCGTTACATTGTACTATTTATTATATAGGTCTAGATTACAAGTGACACACAATCATTAGTATGTGGTGCGTTACATAGTACTATTTATTATATTTGTTAAATAGAATGTTAATACTATTTATTATATAGGTCTAGAATACAAGTGAAGCACAATCGTTAGTATGTGGTGCGTTACATATTACTAATTATTATATAGGCCTAGAATACAAGTGACGCACAATCGGTAGCATGTGGTGCGTTACATATTACTATTTATTAAATAGGCCTAGAATACAAGTGTAACACAATCGTTAGTATGTGGTACGTTACATAGTACTATTTATTATATAGGCCTAGAATACAAGTGAAGCACAATCGTTAGCATGTGGTGCGTTACATAGTACTATTTATTATATAGGCCTAGAATACAAGTGACGCACAATCGGTAGCATGTGGTGCGTTACATATTACTATTTATTAAATAGGCCTAGAATACAAGTGTAACACAATCGTTAGTATGTGGTACGTTACATAGTACTATTTATTATATAGGCCTAGAATACAAGTGAAGCACAATCGTTAGTATGTAGTGCGTTACATTGTACTATTTATTATATAGGTCTAGAATACAAGTGAAGCACAATCGTTAGCATGTGGTGCGTTACATAGTACTATTTATTATATAGGTCTAGAATACAAGTGAAGCACAATCGTTAGTATGTGGTGCGTTACATATTACTAATTATTATATAGGCCTAGAATACAAGTGACGCACAATCATTAGCATGTGGTGCGTTACATATTACTATTTATTATATAGGCCTAGAATACAAGTGACGCACAATCATTAGCATGTGGTGTGTTACATTGTACTATTTATTATATAGGCCTAGAATACAAGTGAAGCACAATCGTTAGCCTGTGGTGTGTTACATAGTACTATTTATTATATAGGCCTAGAATACAAGTGACGCACAATCATTAGCATGTGGTACGTTACATAGTACTATTTATTATATAGGCCTAGAATACAAGTGACACACAATCATTAGCATGCGGTGTGTTACATTGTACTATTTATTATATAGGCCTAGAATACAAGTGAAGCACAATCGTTAGCCTGTGGTGTGTTACATAGTACTATTTATTATATAGGCCTAGAATACAAGTGACGCACAATCATTAGCATGTGGTACGTTACATAGTACTATTTATTATATAGGCCTAGAATACAAGTGACACACAATCATTAGCATGCGGTGCGTTACAAAGTACTATTTATTATATAGGCCTAGAATACAAGTGACGCACAATCGTTAGTATGTGGTGTGTTACATAGTACTATTTATTATATAGGCCTAGATTACAAGTGACACACAATCGTTAGCATGTGGTGCGTTACATAGTACTATTTATTATATAGGTCTAGAATACAAGTGAAGCACAATCATTAGCATGTGGTGCGTTACATTGTACTATTTATTATATAGGTCTAGAATACAAGTGACGCACAATCATTAGCATGTGGTGTGTTACATAGTACTATTTATTATATAGGTCTAGAATACAAGTGACGCACAATCCTTAGCATGTGGTGCATTACATAGTACTTTTTATTATATAGGTCTAGAATACAAGTGATGCACAATCGTTAGCATGTGGTGCGTTACATTGTACTATTTATTATATAGGTCTAGAATACAAGTGACGCACAATCGTTAGCATGTGGTGCGTTACATAGTACTATTTATTATATAGGCCTAGAATACAAGTGACACACAATCGTTAGCATGTGGTGCGTTACATAGTACTATTTATTATATAGGCCTAGAATACAAGTGACACACAATCGTTAGCATGTGGTGCGTTACATAGTACTATTTATTATATAGGCCTAGAATACAAGTGACGCACAATCTTTAGTATGTGGTGCGTTACATAGTACTATTTATTATATAGGTCTAGAATACAAGTGAAGCACAATTGTTAGCATGTGGTGCGTTACATAGTACTATTTATTATATAGGCCTAGAATACAAGTGACGCACAATCGTTAGCATGTGGTGCGTTACATAGTACTATTTATTATATAGGCCTAGAATACAAGTGACGCACAATCGTTAGTATGTGGTGCGTTACATAGTACTATTTATTATATAGGCCTAGAATACATGTTAGCATGTGGTGCGTTACATAGGTCTAGAATAGGACAAGACTAAGAAGGAATGAGAGGTGCATGTGAGTGTGTATATGTGTATGTGTGAAGTCTTTTATGTACAATTTACATTAAAATCATATAGCACATAACTAAATAAAAAACTCCACTACTTGAGACGATTAATTTTTGCTGTCTATGGAGTTAGCTCTCAACCGTTATCTGACATGAATTTTAGTGCACACCCCATACAAATCTGTTATCTGAGAGAAATCTGACATTAATATCTTAGAATACAATATATTACCATGCGTGCATTTTATATTAAAGGGCCATGATACCTAAATGTTGAAAGACTTGAAAGTGATGCAGCATAGCTGTAAAAAGCTGACTAGAAAATATCATCTTAACATCTCTATGTAAAAAAGAAAGATTTTTTTACCTTAAAATGCCCAAAGTATTCAAACCCTATTGCAAAGGACTTTAAGCAGCAAATCAGTATGTCTGTCTAGGGACAGGCAAGCGAGGGAGCCTCCTGCACACTCGTGTTATTTCCCTATTCAGTTTAAGGAAATTTACTATGAAATCTCATGAGAGTTAAGTCAAATCTCATGAGATCACAGTAAAAGAGTTCATGACCTCAGCACTGCTGATGCTGATTGACTGCAGGTCATTTCTTCATATATTTTTTTTTTTAACCTACAGCTGGGCAGCAGCTGAGTAAAACTTTTTACACATCACTTACTCTGCTGAGCTGAGGAAATTGTGAGGTAAAATATCTTCCTTCTTTACATAGAGATGCTCAGGTGATATTTTCTTGTCAGCTTTTTACAGCTATACTGCATCAGTTTCAAGTGATTTAGCATATGAGTATTATGTCCCTTTAACCATTAAATTTTAATCTGAGCACAAAAATCAAAGCAGCATGAGTTGTGTTCTTGCAGTGGTAAACACCACACCGCTTGTAGTTTTGAGCTTTACTTGTATTCTAGGCCGAAACTTCTTACTCCAGTGCCTATTTTGAACTATAAGAATTTTTGTGCGATAACATTTTTTTGACAGCTTTTGGCTATAATATCCATTTTAATTCATGGTATGGTTGATTGTAATGATGATGATAGAGACATGATTTGTAATGGCAGATAAGAAACATAGACCCAACAAGTCTGCCCATATTTCTGATAAAGTTTAAGCTTAATTAGCTAAATGATAGCCATATGCTTATCCCAGGCATTAATTAGTACATAGGATAGTCTTATGCATATCTCAGGCATTAATTAGTATGTAGGAAAGCCTTATGTTTATGCCAGACATTAATTAGTATGTAGGAAAGCCTTATGCTTATCCCAGGCATTAATTAATATGTAGGATAGCCTTATGCTTATCCCAGGCATTAATTAGTATGTAGGATAGCCTTATGTTTATCTCAGGCATTAATTAGTATGTAGGATAGCCTTATGCTTATCCCAGGCATTAATTAGTACATAGGATAGTCTTATGCTTATCTCAGGCATTAATTAGTATGTAGGAAAGCCTTATGTTTATGCCAGACATTAATTAGTATGTAGGAAAGCCTTATGCTTATCCCAGGCATTAATTAATATGTAGGATAGCCTTATGCTTATCCCAGGCATTAATTAGTATGTAGAATAGGCTTATACTTATACCAGGCATTAATTAGTACATAGGATAGCTTTATGCTTATCTAAGGCATTAATTAGTATGTAGGATAACCTTATACTTATACCAGGCATTAATTAGTATGTAGGATAACCGTATACTTATCCCAGGCATTAATTAGTACATAGGATAGCCTTATGCATATCCCAGGCATCTATTAGCATGTAGGATAGACTTATTCTTATATCAGGCATTAATTAGTATGTAGGATAGCCTTTTGCTCATTACAGGCATTACTTAGTACATTGAATAGCCTTATGCTTATCCCAGACATTAATTAGTCTGTCCAATAGTGTTATATATTTAGCATGTAGGATAGCCTTATGTTTATCCCAGATATTAATTAGTATGTAGGATAGACTTTTGCTCATCCCAGGCCTTAATTAGTATGTAGGATAGCTGTATGCTTATCACAGGTATTAATTAGTATGTATGATAGCCTTATGCTTCTCCTAGGCATTAATTAGTATGTAGGATAGCATTATGCTTATTCCAGATATTAATTATTATATAGGAAGGATAGCCTTTTGCTTATCCCAGGCATTAATTATTATGTAGGATAGCCTTATACTTAACCTGGTCATTCATTAGTACGTAGGATAGCCTTATGTTTATTGAACGTATTAATTAGTATGTAGGATAGCCTTATGCTTATCCTAGGCATTGATTAGTACGTAGGATAATCATATGCTAATCCATGGCACTAATTAGTATGTAGCCTAGCGTTATGCTTTTCCCAGGTATTAATTAGTAAGTAGGATATCATTATGCTTATTATGCATGTGACTGGGTGAATTAAATAACCCTGGGTACGTTTGACTCGGAGGGATTGACAACCCTTACTGCGCCATTGGGCTAGTGTGAGCAGGGGCAGAATTGCACAAGCAAACGCTTGTGAAATGTTAAATATGGGCAGGTTATTGCTGCATTGCGCTGCCTCCATTCTTTGATCCTGGGCTAACAAGTTGGCGTGAGTGAACACTGTCTGTCTCGCAGTTGATAAATGCCGGCCTAAGCTTCCATGTAGTAAAGTGCACAGAGCTGGTGTAGTTTGAATTGCTTGGGGGAAAGCAGCCTGAAGTATTTAGCTGCATCATCAGCTCTATGATCAGTATGAGGGGACACCGTAAAGGGAGCTTTTCTGTCATTACCTTTCTTTCTTTACTAATGTCTGCAGGTGGTCCCCTTGACCTTCTCCACCACCAAAAACTTAACAATCATCTGTGCTTCCCTCCTCTCAGTCCCGCGCACAATGCTGTGCAAAGGGCATACTGCAGGCACCTCTTCCCTCCTCCTCCAACCTTCCGAAGCACGATGTTGTGCAATGGGCACACTGCAGGCTCCCCTACCCTCCTCCTCCAACCTACCTCTAACCTACCCTCCTCCTTCAACCTACCACCAACCTACTCTTCTCCAACCAACCTACCTGAGCACGGTGCTGTCAAACTCTCACATCAGCCAGCATGCTATTGCTTCAAGCAGGGGACCAGAGCAGCAGATAAAGATAAGAGGAGAAGGGGGGGCTGCTTTAACAAACATCAGTTTATTTGTAATGGAATTTAATTTCTTTGATGTGTTCTGCTGAACAAATGCTCTGAGCCCCCCCCCCCCCCCACCCAGTGTAAAGCACCATATTTTCTTTTATCCATATTACTTTAGAGGTGATGAGGTGAATTGTGCTGAATTAAACACACATATATATTATTTCTACTCCTTCACCGCCTCTTTTTCTCCATTCTTCCTCCTCTTTTTAATCTCTCCTCTCATCTCACTGTCTCTCTCCGCTTCTCATTCTTACATTTCTACCGGCTATTGTTTATTTGTTTGTCTCCACTTTGTATCCCTTCTTTATCTCTATTCTCTTTTTATTTGCATGTGCTCTAATTATTGTGAATTATATTTTACTTGTAATGCCACAGGTACCATGCCAAGGGTTAGCCACTTTAAAAGATTTGGTAAATTAAAAGATGACTGCTAATGTATGTGAAAAACACAAGAACGCCCTGATTTTTCTTAACATTTGGAGCATGCTTCATTTTCAATTTTCTTAAATTTTCATATGGAGATCTCTGACACAAGTTTTTACAAAAATGTAGACCACAACTGACTAAATTCCAGTCACCACTGATCTAAATATTACATCTAATGCCTAAACTTTATAATCGGTATCACATCATATTGTTTATTAAACCTTGGAAAATCTATATGTTTTTGCAAAATAATAATAAAAAATAAAAACTGTAAATAACAATAATACATCTTTCTATCCTTCCTTCTCTCTCCCTCTGTTCCTCCACACTCTTCCTCTCTCTCTGTTTTTCTTACTTTTTCCATCTCTCCCTCTCTTCATTCTTTCCTCTATTCCTCCATCTCTTTCCCCTTCTCTCTTTTCCTCTCTTCTTCTTTTTCTTCCATCCCTCTCTCTGTATCCTTCCATGTCTGTATTCCTCTTTTTCTTCTTCCTTGTCACCCTCTCATCCTCCTTTCTTCTATCCCTTTATCCCTCTTTCTTTCTTTTCCTCTATTCCTCCTTATCTCTCTCTTTCTTCCCTCTCTCTCTTCATTCTCCTACTCCTTCCCTCCCTCCCTCTCTTCCTCCCTTCCTCTCTTCCTTCTCTCCCTCCCTCATTCCCTCTCCCCTCTCTTCATCCTTACCTAATTCCCTCTCTTTCTTACTCCTTCACTCTCTACCTCTCTTCCTCCTTTCCCATTTCCTTTCTTCATACTTTCCTCCCTCTTTATCTTCCTCCTTCTCTTTATCCTTCCTTCTTTTCGTCTCTTAATCTTTCTCTCTCTCTTTATCTTCCCCATTACCTCTATTCCTCCTTCCTTCCTTCCCTCCTCTTTATTTTTTCTCTCTCTTCCTGTCTTCATTCTTTACTCTCCCCACAGCACGTTTGTCCAGTCCCTGTGATTCCTCAAACTTAGGCTTTATATTCAAAGCCAGGTGTGCCCCATAAATTAAAATGACAATCAGATATGAAGAACAGCTAGAAAAGATTTCTGATCTTCCAAATGTTGTTTTAATTTTTAGGATATTATTTATGATACAGATATAGGAAGTTAAAATCAATACAAATTGACAAAACCCATAGAATACACCCACCACATTTATTTAATTCCTTAAATGTGTGGCATTATTGTAGGGGAAATTAAAAAAATGTTCAGCCATCACAAAACTTCTCAATGAATTCTTCTACTTTGAATGATAGCTTGTGCATCAACAGTGAGAATGTTGTTAAATTCATGGCAAATAAGTGGCTAAAATGATGCACACTCTTTTATTCAATATTAAAGAATAGTTCAGAGGAATACAGATAGCTACATATTGGTCATAGGCTATGGAAGTCACTAGGCAAAACTCTGTACCAAGACATAATGTAGATAGAAAAATCTGTATATTACATTGAGAGAAAGAGATGTTTTTGTCTCCTGTGATTGCAATGGTCAGTAGCTTTTGCAAAACATTAGAGATGTGAACAATTTCTTGAACTGATAGTTTGCATAGGAAGAAATACATTGGTGTGTAGAGTTGAAACACCAGACACACAGCAATTGTAATTATTGAATTGCCAATTACAGCCATTAGATACATAAGGAAAACTTCAACAAACATTGTAATCTGGTTTAGTGATGAAACTAAAAATGCCATAAGGTGAAACCTTGTCTGTGTCACATTTCTGTAATGACTTCTATTGGTGCCGATGAGAGCAGTGGGAAGGAGTTGGGTGTGCAACCCACTGAAGGAGGGAGAGGTAGGGGCAGGGTTCTCTACACTGCAGAAGAATGTTAGGCAGGGGAGAGGAAGGGATGGGTCACTACACTGTAGAAGAATGTTAGGCAGGGAGAGGAAGGGGTGGGACACTACACTGCAGAAGAATGTTAGGCAGGGGAGAGGGAGGGATGGGTCACTACACTGCAGAAAATTATCGTTTGGATGGGGAGGTGGGGAGAGTGATGGTGATCCGTACACTACAGAAAAAATATATAAAATAAATAAATATAAAATAAAAGATCAGTGATGTAAAACAGAAGCTTTACATAATTGTTATACACATTTAAAAGTTATGTAAAACATATAAAAAATAATCAATCCAGAATAATATAGAGCAATGCAGGCCATGCAAAAATATATAGCATGATGTAGCTTGTCAAGAAAACAACAATATCATTGATCTGTGAATGTGCACTTCTTCTGTCACAGGGTGTGAGCATACTTAAAATCCAAGGTGGTGGCATCCAGTGTAAAGATGCAGAACTTCACTAACTGTCACTAGTGATGTCGCGAACAGTTCGCTGGAGAACAGTTCCCGGTGAACATAGCTTGTTCGCGTTCGCCGCCGCGGGGGAACATATGCGATGTTAGATCCGCCCCCTATTTGTCATCATTGAGTAAACTTTGACCCTGTATCTCACAGTCTGCAGACACATTTCAGCCAATCAGCAGCAGACACTCCCTCCCAGACCCTCCCAGCTCCTGGGCAGCAGCCATTTTAGATTCAATCTGATCCTGCATTCTTAGTGAGAAGAGGGATAGTGCTGCTGCTGATGATTTTATAGGGAAATTGATAGCTAGGCTAGTGTATTCAGTGTCCACTACAGTCCTGAAGGATTCATCTGATCTCTGCTGTAAAGAGAACATCAGTCGTTTTTTGTTTTTTTTTTGTAATCTAATAGCATTTGCCTGCCTGTCAACGTGTGTCAGGCTCACAGCATATACTGTGCCTAATTGCTCAGTGCCACCACTCATATCTGGTGTAACATTAGTGTAAATTAAAAAAAAAAAAAAACTTTTACATTAGTCTACCAGTGTAATCTAAATTCAGTTGCCAGCAGGCCAGCCTGCCACTGCCAGCCTGTGTGTCAGGCTCACAGCATATACTATGCCTACTTCCTCAGTGCCACCACCAGTCATATCTGGTGTAACATTAGTGTAATTTTTTTTTTAAAAAAACTTTTACATCAGTCTGCTAGTGTAATCTAATTTCAGTTGCCAGGCCAGCCTGCCACTGCCAGCCTGTGTGTCAGGCTCACAGCATATACTGTGCCTACTTCCTCAGTGCCACCACCAGTCATATCTGGTGTAACATTAGTGTAAATTTTTTTAAAAAAAACTTTTACATTAGTCTGCTAGTGTAATCTAATTTCAGTTGCCAGCAGGCCAGCCTGCCACTGCCAGCCTGTGTGTCAGGCTCACAGCATATACTGTGCCTACTTCCTCAGTGCCACCACCTGTCATATCTGGTGTAACATTAGTGTAAATTAAAAAAAAAAAAAACTTTTACATCAGTCTGCTAGTGTAATCTAATTTCAGTTGCCAGGCCAGCCTGCCACTGCCAGCCTGTGTGTCAGGCTCACAGCATATACTGTGCCTACTTGCTCAGTGCCACCAGTCATATCTGGTGTAACATTAGTGTAATTTTTTTAAAAAAAACTTTTACATCAGTCTGCTAGTGTAATCTAATTTCAGTTGCCAGGCCAGCCTGCCACTGCCAGCCTGTGTGTCAGGCTCACAGCATATACTGTGCCTACTTCCTCAGTGCCATCACCACTCATATCTGGTGTAACATTAGTGTAATATTTTTTTAAAAAAACTTTTACATCAGTCTGCTAGAGTAATCTAATTTCAGTTGCCAGGCCAGCCTGCCACTGCCAGCCTGTGTGTCAGACTCACAGCATATACTGTGCCTACTTGCTCAGTGCCACCAGTCATATCTGGTGTAACATTAGTGTAAACATTTTTTTAAAAAACTTTTACATCAGTCTGCTAGTGTAATCTAATTTCAGTTGCCAGGCCAGCCTGCCACTGCCAGCCTGTGTGTCAGGCTCACAGCATATACTGTGCCTACTTCCTCAGTGCCACCACCAGTCATATCTGGTGTAACGTTAGTGTAAATTTTTTAAAAAAAAACTTTTACATAAATCTGCTGATCTTGAGATAGGCAGAACGCCGAAACGCGTAGAAACCTGATCACTTGAATTGAGAAGTGAGCCATAACAACTTAGCTCCAGAGGAGAACTTTGTCGGCTGTGATAACAGCAAGGAGACCGGTGAAAACAAAGACCGAGTCTGGGTTATATATTCACAAAGACAGAAGCAAGTTGTGATCGGAGCTCACGAAATTACCATCAAGGCCCGCTACTGGGTAAACGGCGAGGAGATAATTACCAACACCGCGGGTAAACGGAGGCTAAGGGACTTAGTACTCCACCGTTTTTTTCTGTATAGCAGAAGGAAGACGTAAACAGTGCACTGTTTGAAGGAAGGAATCCCCACACCCAGCAAGAAACCGTATGTAACCTACCTCTGGTCAAATAACAGAGACGCTGAAATTTAAGAACTAACACTACAGCTATCTATCATAGGCTACATTTTGCCACATTTGTTTCAATATACATTTGTTTCAATATACGATTATTTTTTGACGGAAGGATAGCCACCCCATGTTTGCCAGAATATGAAGCCATAAGGAACTGTAAAATACTTGCTTAACCCTTGAATACCTGTGAAGTATATATATGCTGATTTAACGGATACCAGACACATGGTTCATGTATTCATTTATGCATTTACACATGTTTTTTGCTAGTCCTACGCTTAGAGGTATATGAATCCCCTCTTTTTATTTTTTGGTTTTATCTTATAATTATACCTGCTTGTTTGTATTACCTCAATCCTAGTTTTTTTATAGCTTTTTTGTTTATGAAACAACACCGGTGTTTTTACAATTGTACAATATAAAGTGTTTTAAATTGTGAATAGATCACTATATGTGAATAGATCGTCATTTTCGATCCCATATACATACAAGAATATTTTATTCAATAAATATTTATTTGTACTGTGGAACTTGAATCTGGAAGCGTTATTGTCCTGGAGAGACATCACCTACCTTTCAATTCAAACACAGCTTATGTATGGTGAGAACACTATCAGACACATAGGGAGACTTGATCTACATTCATACCACTAATAGTCAGAACAGCATTAACTTGCGCCACCTATTTTTTTTTTTTTTATCTAATTGCACACAAAACCGTTGGGATAAGTTTTTTAAGGTGAGCACAGTTCTGCCCAACTGAATAGACAATCACCATCGTCTAATGTTTTAATCTAATTTCAGTTGCCAGGCCAGCCTGCCACTGCCAGCCTGTGTGTCAGGCTCACAGCATATACTGTACCTACTTCCTCAGTGCCACCACCACTCATATCTGGTGTAACATTAGTGTAATTTTTAAAAAAAAAAAACTTTTACATCAGTCTGCTAGTGTAATCTAATTTCAGTTGCCAGGCCAGCCTGCCACTGCCAGCCTGTGTGTCAGCCTCACAGCATATAATGTGCCTACTTCCTCAGTGCCACCACCAGTCATATCTGGTGAAACATTAGTGTAAATTTTTTTAAAAAAAACTTTTACATCAGTCTGCTAGTGTAATCTAATTTCAGTTGCCAGGCCAGCCAGCCACTGCCAGCCTGTGTGTCAGGCTCACAGCATATACTGTGCCTACTTCCTCAGTGCCACCACCAGTCATATCTGGTGTAACATTAGTGTAAAATTAAAAAAAAAAAAAAAACTTTTACATCAGTCTGCTAGTGTAATCTAATTTTAGTTGCCAGGCCAGCCTGCCACTGCCAGCCTGTGTGTCAGCCTCACAGCATATACTGTGTCTACTTCCTCAGTGCCACCACCAGTCATATCTGGTGTAACATTAGTGTAAATTTAAAAAAAAAAAACTTTTACATCAGTCTGCTAGTGTAATCTAATTTCAGTTGCCAGCAGGCCAGCCTGCCACTGCCAGCCTGTGTGTCAGGCTCACAGCATATACTGTGTCTACTTCCTCAGTGCCACCACCACTCATATCTGGTGTAACATTAGTGTAAAACATTTTTAAAAAAACGTTTACATCAGTCTGCTAGTGTAATCTAATTTCAGTTGCCAGGCCAGCCTGCCAATGCCAGCCTGTGTGTCAGGCTCACAGCATATACTGTGCCTACTTCCTCAGTGCCACCACCACTCATATCTGGTGTAACATTAGTGTAATTTTTAAAAAAAAAAAACTTTTACATCAGTCTGCTAGTGTAATCTAATTTCAGTTGCCAGGCCAGCCTGCCACTGCCAGCCTGTGTGTCAGCCTCACAGCATATAATGTGCCTACTTCCTCAGTGCCACCACCAGTCATATCTGGTGAAACATTAGTGTAAATTTTTTTTAAAAAAACTTTTACATCAGTCTGCTAGTGTAATCTAATTTCAGTTGCCAGGCCAGCCAGCCACTGCCAGCCTGTGTGTCAGGCTCACAGCATATACTGTGCCTACTTCCTCAGTGCCACCACCAGTCATATCTGGTGTAACATTAGTGTAAAATTAAAAAAAACAAAAAACTTTTACATCAGTCTGCTAGTGTAATCTAATTTTAGTTGCCAGGCCAGCCTGCCACTGCCAGCCTGTGTGTCAGCCTCACAGCATATACTGTGTCTACTTCCTCAGTGCCACCACCAGTCATATCTGGTGTAACATTAGTGTAAATTTAAAAAAAAAAAACTTTTACATCAGTCTGCTAGTGTAATCTAATTTCAGTTGCCAGCAGGCCAGCCTGCCACTGCCAGCCTGTGTGTCAGGCTCACAGCATATACTGTGTCTACTTCCTCAGTGCCACCACCACTCATATCTGGTGTAACATTAGTGTAAAACATTTTTAAAAAAAACGTTTACATCAGTCTGCTAGTGTAATCTAATTTCAGTTGCCAGGCCAGCCTGCCAATGCCAGCCTGTGTGTCAGGCTCACAGCATATACTGTGCCTACTTCCTCAGTGCCACCACCACTCATATCTGGTGTAACATTAGTGTAATTTGTTTTAAAAAAAAACTTTTACATCAGTCTGCTAGAGTAATCTAATTTCAGTTGACAGGCCAGCCTGCCACTGCCAGCCTGTGTGTCAGGCTCACAGCATATACTTTGCCTACTTCCTCAGTGCCACCACCAGTCATATCTGGTGTAACATTAGTTTATTTTTTTTAAAAAAAAAAAACCTGTTACATCAGTCTGCTAGTGTAATCTAATTTCAGTTGCCAGGCCAGCCTGCCACTGCCAGCTTGTGTGTCAGGCTTACAGCATATACTGTGCCTACTTCCTCAATGCCACCACCAGTCATATCTGGTGTAATATTAGTGTAATTTTTTTAAAATAAAAATGTTACATCAGTCTGCTAATGTAATCTAATTTCAGTTGCCAGGCCAGCCTGCCACTGCCAGCCTGTGTGTCAGACTCACAGCATATACTGTGCCTACTTCCTCAGTGCCACCACTCATATCTGGTGTAACATTAGTGTAAATTTAAAAAAAAAAAAGCTTTACATCAGTCTGCTAGTGTAATCTAATTTCAGTTGCCAGGACAGCCTGCCACTACCAGCCTGTGTGTCAGACTCACAGCATATACTGTGCCTACTTGCTCAGTGCCACCAGTCATATCTGGTGTAACATTAGTGTAAACATTTTTTAAAAAAACTTTTACATCAGTCTGCTAGTGTAATCTAATTTAAGTTGCCAGGCCAGGCTGCCACTGCCAGCCTGTGTGTCAGGCTCACAGCATATACTGTGCCTACTTCCTCAGTGCCACCACCACTCATATCTGGTGTAACATTAGTGTAATTTGTTTTAAAAAAAAACTTTTACATCAGTCTGCTAGAGTAATCTAATTTCAGTTGACAGGCCAGCCTGCCACTGCCAGCCTGTGTGTCAGGCTCACAGCATATACTTTGCCTACTTCCTCAGTGCCACCACCAGTCATATCTGGTGTACCATTAGTGTAATTTTTTTTAAAAAAAACCTGTTACATCAGTCTGCTAGTGTAATCTAATTTTAGTTGCCAGGCCAGCCTGCCACTGCCAGCTTGTGTGTCAGGCTTACAGCATATACTGTGCCTACTTCCTCAGTGCCACCACTCATATCTGGTGTAACATTAGTGTAAATTTTAAAAAAAAAAACTTTACATCAGTCTGCTAGTGTAATCTAATTTCAGTTGCCAGGCCAGCCTGCCACTGCCAGCCTGTGTGTCAGACTCACAGCATATACTGTGCCTACTTGCTCAGTGCCAAGAGTCATATCTGGTGTAACATTAGTGTAAACATTTTTTAAAAAAACTTTTACATCAGTCTGCTAGTGTAATTTAATTTCAGTTGCCAGGCCAGCCTGCCACTGCCAGCCTGTGTGTCAGGCTCACAGCATATACTGTGCCTACTTCCTCAGTGCCACCACCAGTCATATCTGGTGTAACGTTAGTGTAAATTTTTAAAAAAAAAAAAACTTTTACATAAATCTGCTAGTGTAATCTAATTTCAGTTGCCAGGCCAGCCTGCCACTGCCAGCCTGTGTGTCAGGTGCACAGCATATACTGTGCCTACTTCCTCAGAGCCACCACCACTCATATCTGGTATAACATTAGTGTACATTTAAAAAAAAAAAAAACTTTTACATCAGTCTGCTAGTGTAATCTAATTTCAGTTGCCAGGCCAGGCTGCCACTGCCAGCCTGTGTGTCAGGCTCACAGCATATACTGTGCCTACTTCCTCAGTGCCACCACCACTCATATCTGGTGTAACATTAGTGTACATTTTTAAAAAAAAAAAACTTTTACATCAGTCTGCTAGTGTAATCTAATTTCAGTTGCCAGGCCAGCCTACCACTGCCAGCCTGTGTGTCAGGCTCACAGCATATACTGTGCCTACTTCCTCAGTGCCACCACCAGTCATATCTGGTGTAACATTAGTGTAATTTTTTTTAATAAAAACTGTTACATCAGTCTGCTAGTGTAATCTAATTTCAGTTGCCAGGCCAGCCTACCACTGCCAGCCTGTGTGTCAGGCTCACAGCATATACTGTGCCTACTTCCTCATTGCCACCACCAGTCATATCTGGTGTAACATTAGTGTACATTTAAAAAAAAAAAAACTTTTACATCAGTCTGCTAGTGTAATCTAATTTCAGTTGCCAGGCCAGCCTGCCACTGCCAGCCTGTGTGTCAGGCTCACAGCATATACTGTGCCTACTTCCTCAGTGCCACCACTCATATCTGGTGTAACATTAGTGTACATTTTTTTAAAAAAAAACCTTTTACATCAGTCTGCTAGTGTAATCTAATTTCAGTTGCCAGGCCAGCCTGCCACTGCCAGCCTGTGTGTCAGGATCACAGCATATAATGTGCCTACTTCCTTAGTGCCACCACCAGTCATATCTGGTGTAACATTAGTGTAATTTTTTTAAAAAAAAACCTTTTACATCAGTCTGCTAGTGTAATCTAATTTCAGTTGCCAGGCCAGCCTGCCACTGCCAGCCTGTGTGTCAGGCTCACAGCATATACTGTGCCTACTTCCTCAGTGCCACCACTCATATCTGGTATAACATTAGTGTACATTTTTTTAAAAAGAACTTTTACATCAGTCTGCTAGTGTAATCTAATTTCAGTTGCCAGGCCAGGCTGCCACTGCCAGCCTGTGTGTCAGGCTCACAGCATATACTGTGCCTACTTCCTCAGTGCCACCACCACTCATATCTGGTGTAACATTAGTGTACATTTTTTTAAAAAAAACTTTTACATCAGTCTGCTAGTGTAATCTAATTTCAGTTGCCAGGCCAGCCTGCCACTGCCAGCCTGTGTGTCAGGCTCACAGCATATACTGTGCTTACTTCCTCAGTGCCACCACCACTCATATCTGGTGTAACATTAGTGTAATTTTTTTAAAAAAACTTTTACATCAGTCTGCTAGTGTAATCTAATTTCAGTTGCCAGGCCAGCCTGCCACTGCCAGCCTGTGTGTCAGGCTCACAGCATATACTGTGCCTACTTCCTCAGTGCCACCACCAGTCATATCTGGTGTAACATTAGTGTAATTTTTTTTAATAAAAACTGTTACATCAGTCTGCTAGTGTAATCTAATTTCAGTTGCCAGGCTAGCCTGCCACTGCCAGCCTGTGTGTCAGGCTCACAGCATATACTGTGCCTACTTCCTCAGTGCCACCACTCATATCTGGTGTAACATTAGTGTAAATTTTTTAAAAAAAACTTTTACATCAGTCTGCTAGTGTAATCTAATTTCAGTTGCCAGGCCAGCCTGCCACTGCCAGCCTGTGTGTCAGGCTCACAGCATATACTGTGCCTACTTCCTCATTGCCAGCACCAGTCATATCTGGTGTAACATTAGTGTACATTTTTAAAAAAAAAACTTTTACATCAGTCTGCTAGTGTAATCTAATTTCAGTTGCCAGGCCAGCCTGCCACTGCCAGCCTGTGTGTCAGGCTCACAGCATATACTGTGCCTACTTCCTCAGTGCCACCACTCATATCTGGTGTAACATTAGTGTACATTTTTTTTTAAAAAACCTTTTACATCAGTCTGCTAGTGTAATCTAATTTCAGTTGCCAGGCCAGCCTGCCACTGCCAGCCTGTGTGTCAGGATCACAGCATATAATGTGCCTACTTCCTTAGTGCCACCACCAGTCATATCTGGTGTAACATTAGTGTAATTTTTTTTAAAAAAAACTTTTACATCAATCTGCTAGTGTAAACTAATTTCAGTTGCCAGGCCAGCCTGCCACTGCCAGCCTGTGTGTCAGGCTCACAGCATATACTGTGCCTACTTCCTCAGTGCCACCACCACTCATATCTGGTGTAACATTAGTGTACATTTAAAAAAAAAAAAAACTTTTACATCAGTCTGCTAGTGTAATCTAATTTCAGTTGCCAGGCCAGCCTGCCACTGCCAGCCTGTGTGTCAGGCTCACAGCATATACTGTGCCTACTTCCTCATTGCCACCACCAGTCATATCTGGTGTAACATTAGTGTACATTTTTAAAAAAAAAAACTTTTACATCAGTCTGCTAGTGTAATCTAATTTCAGCTGCCAGGCCAGCCTGCCACTGCCAGCCTGTGTGTCAGGCTCACAGCATATACTGTGCCTACTTCCTCAGTGCCACCACTCATATCTGGTGTAACATTAGTGTAATTTTTTTTTTAAAAAAACTTTTACATCAGTCTGCTAGTGTAATCTAATTTCAGTTGCCAGGCCAGCCTGCCACTGCCAGCCTGTGTGTCAGGATCACAGCATATAATGTGCCTACTTCCTTAGTGCCACCACCAGTCATATCTGGTGTAACATTAGTGTAATTTTTTTAAAAAAAAACTTTTACATCAATCTGCTAGTGTAAACTAATTTCAGTTGCCAGGCCAGCCTGCCACTGCCAGCCTGTGTGTCAGGCTCACAGCATATACTGTGCCTACTTCCTCAGTGCCACCACTCATATCTTGTATAACATTAGTGTACATTTTTAAAAAAAAAACTTTTACATCAGTCTGCTAGTGTAATCTAATTTCAGTTGCCAGGCCAGGCTGCCACTGCCAGCCTGTGTGTCAGGCTCACAGCATATACTGTGCCTACTTCCTCAGTGCCACCACCACTCATATCTGGTGTAACATTAGTGTACATTTTTTTAAAAAAAACTTTTACATCAGTCTGCTAGTGTAATCTAATTTCAGTTGCCAGGCCAGCCTACCACTGCCAGCCTGTGTGTCAGGCTCACAGCATATACTGTGCTTACTTCCTCAGTGCCACCACCACTCATATCTGGTGTAACATTAGTGTAATTTTTTTAAAAAAACTTTTACATCAGTCTGCTAGTGTAATCTAATTTCAGTTGCCAGGCCAGCCTGCCACTGCCAGCCTGTGTGTCAGGCTCACAGCATATACTGTGCCTACTTCCTCAGTGCCACCACCAGTCATAGCTGGTGTAACATTAGTGTAATTTTTTTTAATAAAAACTGTAAACTAATTTCAGTTGCCAGGCCAGCCTGCCACTGCCAGCCTGTGTGTCAGGCTCACAGCATATACTGTGCCTACTTCCTCAGTGCCACCACCACTCATTTCTGGTGTAACATTAGTGTACATTTAAAAAAAAAAAAAACTTTTACATCAGTCTGCTAGTGTAATCTAATTTCAGTTGCCAGGCCAGCCTGCCACTGCCAGCCTGTGTGTCAGGCTCACAGCATATACTGTGCCTACTTCCTCATTGCCACCACCAGTCATATCTGGTGTAACATTAGTGTACATTTTTTTAAAAAAAAACTTTAACATCAGTCTGCTAGTGTAATCTAATTTCAGTTGCCAGGCCAGCCTGCCACTGCCAGCCTGTGTGTCAGGCTCACAGCATATACTGTGCCTACTTCCTCAGTGCCACCACTCATATCTGGTGTAACATTAGTGTACATTTTTTTAAAAAAAACCTTTTACATCAGTCTGCTAGTGTAATCTAATTTCAGTTGCCAGGCCAGCCTGCCACTGCCAGCCTGTGTGTCAGGCTCACAGCATATACTGTGCCTACTTCCTCAGTGCCACCACCACTCATATCTGGTGTAACATTAGTGTAATTTAAAAAAAAAAAAAACTTTTACATCAGTCTGCTAGTGTAATCTAATTTCAGTTGCCAGGCCAGCCTGCCACTGCCAGCCTGTGTGTCAGCCTCACAGCATATAATGTGCCTACTTCCTCAGTGCCACCACCAGTCATGTCTGGTGAAACATTAGTGTAAATTTTTAAAAAAAAAACTTTTACATCAGTCTGCTAGTGTAATCTAATTTCAGTTGCCAGGCCAGCCAGCCACTGCTAGCCTGTGTGTCAGGCTCACAGCATATACTGTGCCTACTTCCTCAGTGCCACCACCAGTCATATCTGGTGTAACATTAGTGTAAAATTAAAAAAAAAAAAAAACCTTTACATCAGTCTGCTAGTGTAATCTAATTTTAGTTGCCAGGCCAGCCTGCCACTGCCAGCCTGTGTGTCAGCCTCACAGCATATACTGTGTCTACTTCCTCAGTGCCACCACCAGTCATATCTGGTGTAACATTAGTGTAAATTTAAAAAAAAAAAAACTTTTACATCAGTCTGCTAGTGTAATCTAATTTCAGTTGCCAGCAGGCCAGCCTGCCACTGCCAGCCTGTGTGTCAGGCTCACAGCATATACTGTGTCTACTTCCTCAGTGCCACCACCACTCATATCTGGTGTAACATTAGTGTAAAACATTTTTAAAAAAACGTTTACATCAGTCTGCTAGTGTAATCTAATTTCAGTTGCCAGGCCAGCCTGCCAATGCCAGCCTGTGTGTCAGGCTCACAGCATATACTGTGCCTACTTCCTCAGTGCCACCACCACTCATATCTGGTGTAACATTAGTGTAATTTGTTTTAAAAAAAAACTTTTACATCAGTCTGCTAGAGTAATCTAATTTCAGTTGACAGGCCAGCCTGCCACTGCCAGCCTGTGTGTCAGGCTCACAGCATATACTGTGCCTACTTCCTCAGTGCCACCACTCATATCTGGTGTAACATTAGTGTAAATTTTTTTTTAAAAAAAACTTTTACATCAGTCTGCTAGTGTAATCTAATTTCAGTTGCCAGGCCAGCCTGCCACTGCCAGCCTGTGTGTCAGGATCACAGCATATAATGTGCCTACTTCCTTAGTGCCACCACCAGTCATATCTGGTGTAACATTAGTGTAATTTTTTTAAAAAAAAAACTTTTACATCAATCTGCTAGTGTAAACTAATTTCAGTTGCCAGGCCAGCCTGCCACTGCCAGCCTGTGTGTCAGGCTCACAGCATATACTGTGCCTACTTCCTCAGTGCCACCACTCATATCTGGTATAACATTAGTGTACATTTTTTAAAAAAAAAACTTTTACATCAGTCTGCTAGTGTAATCTAATTTCAGTTGCCAGGCCAGGCTGCCACTGCCAGCCTGTGTGTCAGGCTCACAGCATATACTGTGCCTACTTCCTCAGTGCCACCACCACTCATATCTGGTGTAACATTAGTGTACATTTTTTTAAAAAAAACTTTTACATCAGTCTGCTAGTGTAATCTAATTTCAGTTGCCAGGCCAGCCTACCACTGCCAGCCTGTGTGTCAGGCTCACAGCATATACTGTGCTTACTTCCTCAGTGCCACCACCACTCATATCTGGTGTAACATTAGTGTAATTTTTTTTAAAAAACTTTTACATCAGTCTGCTAGTGTAATCTAATTTCAGTTGCCAGGCCAGCCTGCCACTGCCAGCCTGTGTGTCAGGCTCACAGCATATACTGTGCCTACTTCCTCAGTGCCACCACCAGTCATATCTGGTGTAACATTAGTGTAATTTTTTTTAATAAAAACTGTAAACTAATTTCAGTTGCCAGGCCAGCCTGCCACTGCCAGCCTGTGTGTCAGGCTCACAGCATATACTGTGCCTACTTCCTCAGTGCCACCACCACTCATTTCTGGTGTAACATTAGTGTACATTTAAAAAAAAAAAAAACTTTTACATCAGTCTGCTAGTGTAATCTAATTTCAGTTGCCAAGCCAGCCTGCCACTGCCAGCCTGTGTGTCAGGCTCACAGCATATACTGTGCCTACTTCCTCATTGCCACCACCAGTCATATCTGGTGTAACATTAGTGTACATTTTTTTAAAAAAAAACTTTAACATCAGTCTGCTAGTGTAATCTAATTTCAGTTGCCAGGCCAGCCTGCCACTGCCAGCCTGTGTGTCAGGCTCACAGCATATACTGTGCCTACTTCCTCAGTGCCACCACTCATATCTGGTGTAACATTAGTGTACATTTTTTTTAAAAAAACCTTTTACATCAGTCTGCTAGTGTAATCTAATTTCAGTTGCCAGGCCAGCCTGCCACTGCCAGCCTGTGTGTCAGGCTCACAGCATATACTGTGCCTACTTCCTCAGTGCCACCACCACTCATATCTGGTGTAACATTAGTGTAATTTTTAAAAAAAAAAAACTTTTACATCAGTCTGCTAGTGTAATCTAATTTCAGTTGCCAGGCCAGCCTGCCACTGCCAGCCTGTGTGTCAGCCTCACAGCATATCATGTGCCTACTTCCTCAGTGCCACCACCAGTCATGTCTGGTGAAACATTAGTGTAAATTTTTTTTAAAAAAACCTTTTACATCAGTCTGCTAGTATAATCTAATTTCAGTTGCCAGGCCAGCCAGCCACTGCCAGCCTGTGTGTCAGGCTCACAGCATATACTGTGCCTACTTCCTCAGTGCCACCACCAGTCATATCTGGTATAACATTAGTGTAAAATTAAAAAAAAAAAAAACCTTTACATCAGTCTGCTAGTGTAATCTAATTTTAGTTGCCAGGCCAGCCTGCCACTGCCAGCCTGTGTGTCAGCCTCACAGCATATACTGTGTCTACTTCCTCAGTGCCACCACCAGTCATATCTGGTGTAACATTAGTGTAAATTTAAAAAAAAAAAACTTTTACATCAGTCTGCTAGTGTAATCTAATTTCAGTTGCCAGCAGGCCAGCCTGCCACTGCCAGCCTGTGTGTCAGGCTCACAGCATATACTGTGTCTACTTCCTCAGTGCCACCACCACTCATATCTGGTGTAACATTAGTGTAAAACATTTTTAAAAAAACGTTTACATCAGTCTGCTAGTGTAATCTAATTTCAGTTGCCAGGCCAGCCTGCCAATGCCAGCCTGTGTGTCAGGCTCACAGCATATAATGTGCCTACTTCCTTAGTGCCACCACCAGTCATATCTGGTGTAACATTAGTGTAATTTTTTTAAAAAAAAACTTTTACATCAATCTGCTAGTGTAAACTAATTTCAGTTGCCAGGCCAGCCTGCCACTGCCAGCCTGTGTGTCAGGCTCACAGCATATACTGTGCCTACTTCCTCAGTGCCACCACTCATATCTGGTATAACATTAGTGTACATTTTTTAAAAAAAAACTTTTACATCAGTCTGCTAGTGTAATCTAATTTCAGTTGCCAGGCCAGGCTGCCACTGCCAGCCTGTGTGTCAGGCTCACAGCATATACTGTGCCTACTTCCTCAGTGCCACCACCACTCATATCTGGTGTAACATTAGTGTACATTTTTTTAAAAAAAAACTTTTACATCAGTCTGCTAGTGTAATCTAATTTCAGTTGCCAGGCCAGCCTACCACTGCCAGCCTGTGTGTCAGGCTCACAGCATATACTGTGCTTACTTCCTCAGTGCCACCACCACTCATATCTGGTGTAACATTAGTGTAATTTTTTTTTAAAAACTTTTACATCAGTCTGCTAGTGTAATCTAATTTCAGTTGCCAGGCCAGCCTGCCACTGCCAGCCTGTGTGTCAGGCTCACAGCATATACTGTGCCTACTTCCTCAGTGCCACCACCAGTCATATCTGGTGTAACATTAGTGTAATTTTTTTATAATAAAAACTGTAAACTAATTTCAGTTGCCAGGCCAGCCTTCCACTGCCAGCCTGTGTGTCAGGCTCACAGCATATACTGTGCCTACTTCCTCAGTGCCACCACCACTCATTTCTGGTGTAACATTAGTGTACATTTAAAAAAAAAAAAAAACTTTTACATCAGTCTGCTAGTGTAATCTAATTTCAGTTGCCAGGCCAGCCTGCCACTGCCAGCCTGTGTGTCAGGCTCACAGCATATACTGTGCCTACTTCCTCATTGCCACCACCAGTCATATCTGGTGTAACATTAGTGTAAATTTTTTTAAAAAAAAACTTTAACATCAGTCTGCTAGTGTAATCTAATTTCAGTTGCCAGGCCAGCCTGCCACTGCCAGCCTGTGTGTCAGGCTCACAGCATATACTGTGCCTACTTCCTCAGTGCCACCACTCATATCTGGTGTAACATTAGTGTACATTTTTTTAAAAAAAACTTTTACATCAGTCTGCTAGTGTAATCTAATTTCAGTTGCCAGGCCAGCCTGCCACTGCCAGCCTGTGTGTCAGGCTCACAGCATATACTGTGCCTACTTCCTCAGTGCCACCACCACTCATATCTGGTGTAACATTAGTGTAATTTTAAAAAAAAAAAACTTTTACATCAGTCTGCTAGTGTAATCTAATTTCAGTTGCCAGGCCAGCCTGCCACTGCCAGCCTGTGTGTCAGCCTCACAGCATATAATGTGCCTACTTCCTCAGTGCCACCACCAGTCATGTCTGGTGAAACATTAGTGTAATTTTTTTTAAAAAAAAACTTTTACATCAGTCTGCTAGTGTAATCTAATTTCAGTTGCCAGGCCAGCCAGCCACTGCCAGCCTGTGTGTCAGGCTCACAGCATATACTGTGCCTACTTCCTCAGTGCCACCACCAGTCATATCTGGTGTAACATTAGTGTAAAATTAAAAAAAAAAAAAAACCTTTACATCAGTCTGCTAGTGTAATCTAATTTTAGTTGCCAGGCCAGCCTGCCACTGCCAGCCTGTGTGTCAGCCTCACAGCATATACTGTGTCTACTTCCTCAGTGCCACCACCAGTCATATCTGGTGTAACATTAGTGTAAATTTAAAAAAAAAAACTTTTACATCAGTCTGCTAGTGTAATCTAATTTCAGTTGCCAGCAGGCCAGCCTGCCACTGCCAGCCTGTGTGTCAGGCTCACAGCATATACTGTGACTACTTCCTCAGTGCCACCACCACTCATATCTGGTGTAACATTAGTGTAAAACATTTTTAAAAAAACGTTTACATCAGTCTGCTAGTGTAATCTAATTTCAGTTGCCAGGCCAGCCTGCCAATGCCAGCCTGTGTGTCAGGCTCACAGCATATACTGTGCCTACTTCCTCAGTGCCACCACCACTCATATCTGGTGTAACATTAGTGTAATTTGTTTTAAAAAAAAACTTTTACATCAGTCTGCTAGAGTAATCTAATTTCAGTTGACAGGCCAGCCTGCCACTGCCAGCCTGTGTGTCAGGCTCACAGCATATACTTTGCCTACTTCCTCAGTGCCACCACCAGTCATATCTGGTGTAACATTAGTTTATTTTTTTTAAAAAAAAAAACCTGTTACATCAGTCTGCTAGTGTAATCTAATTTCAGTTGCCAGGCCAGCCTGCCACTGCCAGCTTGTGTGTCAGGCTTACAGCATATACTGTGCCTACTTCCTCAATGCCACCACCAGTCATATCTGGTGTAATATTAGTGTAATTTTTTTAAAATAAAAATGTTACATCAGTCTGCTAATGTAATCTAATTTCAGTTGCCAGGCCAGCCTGCCACTGCCAGCCTGTGTGTCAGACTCACAGCATATACTGTGCCTACTTCCTCAGTGCCACCACTCATATCTGGTGTAACATTAGTGTAAATTTAAAAAAAAAAAAGCTTTACATCAGTCTGCTAGTGTAATCTAATTTCAGTTGCCAGGACAGCCTGCCACTACCAGCCTGTGTGTCAGACTCACAGCATATACTGTGCCTACTTGCTCAGTGCCACCAGTCATATCTGGTGTAACATTAGTGTAAACATTTTTTAAAAAAACTTTTACATCAGTCTGCTAGTGTAATCTAATTTCAGTTGCCAGGCCAGGCTGCCACTGCCAGCCTGTGTGTCAGGCTCACAGCATATACTGTGCCTACTTCCTCAGTGCCACCACCACTCATATCTGGTGTAACATTAGTGTAATTTGTTTTAAAAAAAAACTTTTACATCAGTCTGCTAGAGTAATCTAATTTCAGTTGACAGGCCAGCCTGCCACTGCCAGCCTGTGTGTCAGGCTCACAGCATATACTTTGCCTACTTCCTCAGTGCCACCACCAGTCATATCTGGTGTACCATTAGTGTAATTTTTTTTAAAAAAAACCTGTTACATCAGTCTGCTAGTGTAATCTAATTTTAGTTGCCAGGCCAGCCTGCCACTGCCAGCTTGTGTGTCAGGCTTACAGCATATACTGTGCCTACTTCCTCAGTGCCACCACTCATATCTGGTGTAACATTAGTGTAAATTTAAAAAAAAAAACTTTACATCAGTCTGCTAGTGTAATCTAATTTCAGTTGCCAGGCCAGCCTGCCACTGCCAGCCTGTGTGTCAGACTCACAGCATATACTGTGCCTACTTGCTCAGTGCCACCAGTCATATCTGGTGTAACATTAGTGTAAACATTTTTTAAAAAAACTTTTACATCAGTCTGCTAGTGTAATTTAATTTCAGTTGCCAGGCCAGCCTGCCACTGCCAGCCTGTGTGTCAGGCTCACAGCATATACTGTGCCTACTTCCTCAGTGCCACCACCAGTCATATCTGGTGTAACGTTAGTGTAAATTTTTAAAAAAAAAAAAAACTTTTACATAAATCTGCTAGTGTAATCTAATTTCAGTTGCCAGGCCAGCCTGCCACTGCCAGCCTGTGTGTCAGGTGCACAGCATATACTGTGCCTACTTCCTCAGAGCCACCACCACTCATATCTGGTATAACATTAGTGTACATTTAAAAAAAAAAAAAACTTTTACATCAGTCTGCTAGTGTAATCTAATTTCAGTTGCCAGGCCAGGCTGCCACTGCCAGCCTGTGTGTCAGGCTCCCAGCATATACTGTGCCTACTTCCTCAGTGCCACCACCAACTCATATCTGGTGTAACATTAGTGTACATTTTTAAAAAAAAAAAACTTTTACATCAGTCTGCTAGTGTAATCTAATTTCAGTTGCCAGGCCAGCCTACCACTGCCAGCCTGTGTGTCAGGCTCACAGCATATACTGTGCCTACTTCCTCAGTGCCACCACCAGTCATATCTGGTGTAACATTAGTGTAATTTTTTTTAATAAAAACTGTTACATCAGTCTGCTAGTGTAATCTAATTTCAGTTGCCAGGCCAGCCTACCACTGCCAGCCTGTGTGTCAGGCTCACAGCATATACTGTGCCTACTTCCTCATTGCCACCACCAGTCATATCTGGTGTAACATTAGTGTACATTTAAAAAAAAAAAAACTTTTACATCAGTCTGCTAGTGTAATCTAATTTCAGTTGCCCAGGCCAGCCTGCCACTGCCAGCCTGTGTGTCAGGCTCACAGCATATACTGTGCCTACTTCCTCAGTGCCACCACTCATATCTGGTGTAACATTAGTGTACATTTTTTAAAAAAAAAACCTTTTACATCAGTCTGCTAGTGTAATCTAATTTCAGTTGCCAGGCCAGCCTGCCACTGCCAGCCTGTGTGTCAGGATCACAGCATATAATGTGCCTACTTCCTTAGTGCCACCACCAGTCATATCTGGTGTAACATTAGTGTAATTTTTTTTAAAAAAAACCTTTTACATCAGTCTGCTAGTGTAATCTAATTTCAGTTGCCAGGCCAGCCTGCCACTGCCAGCCTGTGTGTCAGGCTCACAGCATATACTGTGCCTATTTCCTCAGTGCCACCACTCATATCTGGTATAACATTAGTGTACATTTTTTTAAAAAGAACTTTTACATCAGTCTGCTAGTGTAATCTAATTTCAGTTGCCAGGCCAGGCTGCCACTGCCAGCCTGTGTGTCAGGCTCACAGCATATACTGTGCCTACTTCCTCAGTGCCACCACCACTCATATCTTGTGTAACATTAGTGTACATTTTTTAAAAAAAAAACTTTTACATCAGTCTGCTAGTGTAATCTAATTTCAGTTGCCAGGGCCAGCCTGCCACTGCCAGCCTGTGTGTCAGGCTCACAGCATATACTGTGCTTACTTCCTCAGTGCCACCACCACTCATATCTGGTGTAACATTAGTGTAATTTTTTTAAAAAAACTTTTACATCAGTCTGCTAGTGTAATCTAATTTCAGTTGCCAGGCCAGCCTGCCACTGCCAGCCTGTGTGTCAGGCTCACAGCATATACTGTGCCTACTTCCTCAGTGCCACCACCAGTCATATCTGGTGTAACATTAGTGTAATTTTTTTTAATAAAAACTTTTACATCAGTCTGCTAGTGTAATCTAATTTCAGTTGCCAGGCTAGCCTGCCACTGCCAGCCTGTGTGTCAGGCTCACAGCCTATACTGTGCCTACTTCCTCAGTGCCACCACTCATATCTGGTGTAACATTAGTGTAATTTTTTTTTAAAAAAACTGGCTCACAGCATATACTGTGCCTACTTCCTCAGTGCCACCACTCATATCTGGTGTAACATTAGTGTAAATTTTTTTAAAAAAAACTTTTACATCAGTCTGCTAGTGTAATCTAATTTCAGTTGCCAGGCCAGCCTGCCACTGCCAGCCTGTGTGTCAGGCTCACAGCATATACTGTGCCTACTTCCTCATTGCCAGCACCAGTCATATCTGGTGTAACATTAGTGTACATTTTTAAAAAAAAAACTTTTACATCAGTCTGCTAGTGTAATCTAATTTCAGTTGCCAGGCCAGCCTGCCACTGCCAGCCTGTGTGTCAGGCTCACAGCATATACTGTGCCTACTTCCTCAGTGCCACCACTCATATCTGGTGTAACATTAGTGTACATTTTTTTTTAAAAAACCTTTTACATCAGTCTGCTAGTGTAATCTAATTTCAGTTGCCAGGCCAGCCTGCCACTGCCAGCCTGTGTGTCAGGATCACAGCATATAATGTGCCTACTTCCTTAGTGCCACCACCAGTCATATCTGGTGTAACATTAGTGTAATTTTTTTTAAAAAAAACTTTTACATCAATCTGCTAGTGTAAACTAATTTCAGTTGCCAGGCCAGCCTGCCACTGCCAGCCTGTGTGTCAGGCTCACAGCATATACTGTGCCTACTTCCTCAGTGCCACCACCACTCATATCTGGTGTAACATTAGTGTACATTTAAAAAAAAAAAAACTTTTACATCAGTCTGCTAGTGTAATCTAATTTCAGTTGCCAGGCCAGCCTGCCACTGCCAGCCTGTGTGTCAGGCTCACAGCATATACTGTGCCTACTTCCTCATTGCCACCACCAGTCATATCTGGTGTAACATTAGTGTACATTTTTTAAAAAAAAACTTTTACATCAGTCTGCTAGTGTAATCTAATTTCAGCTGCCAGGCCAGCCTGCCACTGCCAGCCTGTGTGTCAGGCTCACAGCATATACTGTGCCTACTTCCTCAGTGCCACCACTCATATCTGGTGTAACATTAGTGTAATTTTTTTTTTAAAAAAACTTTTACATCAGTCTGCTAGTGTAATCTAATTTCAGTTGCCAGGCCAGCCTGCCACTGCCAGCCTGTGTGTCAGGATCACAGCATATAATGTGCCTACTTCCTTAGTGCCACCACCAGTCATATCTGGTGTAACATTAGTGTAATTTTTTTAAAAAAAAACTTTTACATCAATCTGCTAGTGTAAACTAATTTCAGTTGCCAGGCCAGCCTGCCACTGCCAGCCTGTGTGTCAGGCTCACAGCATATACTGTGCCTACTTCCTCAGTGCCACCACTCATATCTTGTATAACATTAGTGTACATTTTTAAAAAAAAAACTTTTACATCAGTCTGCTAGTGTAATCTAATTTCAGTTGCCAGGCCAGGCTGCCACTGCCAGCCTGTGTGTCAGGCTCACAGCATATACTGTGCCTACTTCCTCAGTGCCACCACCACTCATATCTGGTGTAACATTAGTGTACATTTTTTTAAAAAAAACTTTTACATCAGTCTGCTAGTGTAATCTAATTTCAGTTGCAGGCCAGCCTACCACTGCCAGCCTGTGTGTCAGGCTCACAGCATATACTGTGCTTACTTCCTCAGTGCCACCACCACTCATATCTGGTGTAACATTAGTGTAATTTTTTTAAAAAAACTTTTACATCAGTCTGCTAGTGTAATCTAATTTCAGTTGCCAGGCCAGCCTGCCACTGCCAGCCTGTGTGTCAGGCTCACAGCATATACTGTGCCTACTTCCTCAGTGCCACCACCAGTCATAGCTGGTGTAACATTAGTGTAATTTTTTTTAATAAAAACTGTAAACTAATTTCAGTTGCCAGGCCAGCCTGCCACTGCCAGCCTGTGTGTCAGGCTCACAGCATATACTGTGCCTACTTCCTCAGTGCCACCACCACTCATTTCTGGTGTAACATTAGTGTACATTTAAAAAAAAAAAAACTTTTACATCAGTCTGCTAGTGTAATCTAATTTCAGTTGCCAGGCCAGCCTGCCACTGCCAGCCTGTGTGTCAGGCTCACAGCATATACTGTGCCTACTTCCTCATTGCCACCACCAGTCATATCTGGTGTAACATTAGTGTACATTTTTTTAAAAAAAAACTTTAACATCAGTCTGCTAGTGTAATCTAATTTCAGTTGCCAGGCCAGCCTGCCACTGCCAGCCTGTGTGTCAGGCTCACAGCATATACTGTGCCTACTTCCTCAGTGCCACCACTCATATCTGGTGTAACATTAGTGTACATTTTTTTAAAAAAAACCTTTTACATCAGTCTGCTAGTGTAATCTAATTTCAGTTGCCAGGCCAGCCTGCCACTGCCAGCCTGTGTGTCAGGCTCACAGCATATACTGTGCCTACTTCCTCAGTGCCACCACCACTCATATCTGGTGTAACATTAGTGTAATTTAAAAAAAAAAAAAACTTTTACATCAGTCTGCTAGTGTAATCTAATTTCAGTTGCCAGGCCAGCCTGCCACTGCCAGCCTGTGTGTCAGCCTCACAGCATATAATGTGCCTACTTCCTCAGTGCCACCACCAGTCATGTCTGGTGAAACATTAGTGTAAATTTTTAAAAAAAAAAACTTTTACATCAGTCTGCTAGTGTAATCTAATTTCAGTTGCCAGGCCAGCCAGCCACTGCTAGCCTGTGTGTCAGGCTCACAGCATATACTGTGCCTACTTCCTCAGTGCCACCACCAGTCATATCTGGTGTAACATTAGTGTAAAATTAAAAAAAAAAAAAAAACCTTTACATCAGTCTGCTAGTGTAATCTAATTTTAGTTGCCAGGCCAGCCTGCCACTGCCAGCCTGTGTGTCAGCCTCACAGCATATACTGTGTCTACTTCCTCAGTGCCACCACCAGTCATATCTGGTGTAACATTAGTGTAAATTTAAAAAAAAAAAAACTTTTACATCAGTCTGCTAGTGTAATCTAATATCAGTTGCCAGCAGGCCAGCCTGCCACTGCCAGCCTGTGTGTCAGGCTCACAGCATATACTGTGTCTACTTCCTCAGTGCCACCACCACTCATATCTGGTGTAACATTAGTGTAAAACATTTTTAAAAAAACGTTTACATCAGTCTGCTAGTGTAATCTAATTTCAGTTGCCAGGCCAGCCTGCCAATGCCAGCCTGTGTGTCAGGCTCACAGCATATACTGTGCCTACTTCCTCAGTGCCACCACCACTCATATCTGGTGTAACATTAGTGTAATTTGTATAAAAAAAAAACTTTTACATCAGTCTGCTAGAGTAATCTAATTTCAGTTGACAGGCCAGCCTGCCACTGCCAGCCTGTGTGTCAGGCTCACAGCATATACTGTGCCTACTTCCTCAGTGCCACCACTCATATCTGGTGTAACATTAGTGTAAATTTTTTTTTAAAAAAACTTTTACATCAGTCTGCTAGTGTAATCTAATTTCAGTTGCCAGGCCAGCCTGCCACTGCCAGCCTGTGTGTCAGGATCACAGCATATAATGTGCCTACTTCCTTAGTGCCACCACCAGTCATATCTGGTGTAACATTAGTGTAATTTTTTTAAAAAAAAACTTTTACATCAATCTGCTAGTGTAAACTAATTTCAGTTGCCAGGCCAGCCTGCCACTGCCAGCCTGTGTGTCAGGCTCACAGCATATACTGTGCCTACTTCCTCAGTGCCACCACTCATATCTGGTATAACATTAGTGTACATTTTTTAAAAAAAAAACTTTTACATCAGTCTGCTAGTGTAATCTAATTTCAGTTGCCAGGCCAGGCTGCCACTGCCAGCCTGTGTGTCAGGCTCACAGCATATACTGTGCCTACTTCCTCAGTGCCACCACCACTCATATCTGGTGTAACATTAGTGTACATTTTTTTAAAAAAAACTTTTACATCAGTCTGCTAGTGTAATCTAATTTCAGTTGCCAGGCCAGCCTACCACTGCCAGCCTGTGTGTCAGGCTCACAGCATATACTGTGCTTACTTCCTCAGTGCCACCACCACTCATATCTGGTGTAACATTAGTGTAATTTTTTTTAAAAAACTTTTACATCAGTCTGCTAGTGTAATCTAATTTCAGTTGCCAGGCCAGCCTGCCACTGCCAGCCTGTGTGTCAGGCTCACAGCATATACTGTGCCTACTTCCTCAGTGCCACCACCAGTCATATCTGGTGTAACATTAGTGTAATTTTTTTTAATAAAAACTGTAAACTAATTTCAGTTGCCAGGCCAGCCTGCCACTGCCAGCCTGTGTGTCAGGCTCACAGCATATACTGTGCCTACTTCCTCAGTGCCACCACCACTCATATCTGGTGTAACATTAGTGTACATTTAAAAAAAAAAAAAACTTTTACATCAGTCTGCTAGTGTAATCTAATTTCAGTTGCCAAGCCAGCCTGCCACTGCCAGCCTGTGTGTCAGGCTCACAGCATATACTGTGCCTACTTCCTCAGTGCCACCACCAGTCATATCTGGTGAAACATTAGTGTACATTTTTTTAAAAAAAAACTTTATCATCAGTCTGCTAGTGTAATCTAATTTCAGTTGCCAGGCCAGCCTGCCACTGCCAGCCTGTGTGTCAGGCTCACAGCATATACTGTGCCTACTTCCTCAGTGCCACCACTCATATCTGGTGTAACATTAGTGTACATTTTTTTTAAAAAAACCTTTTACATCAGTCTGCTAGTGTAATCTAATTTCAGTTGCCAGGCCAGGCTGCCACTGCCAGCCTGTGTGTCAGGCTCACAGCATATACTGTGCCTACTTCCTCAGTGCCACCACCACTCATATCTGGTGTAACATTAGTGTAATTTTTAAAAAAAAAAAAACTTTTACATCAGTCTGCTAGTGTAATCTAATTTCAGTTGCCAGGCCAGCCTGCCACTGCCAGCCTGTGTGTCAGCCTCACAGCATATCATGTGCCTACTTCCTCAGTGCCACCACCAGTCATGTCTGGTGAAACATTAGTGTAAATTTTTTTAAAAAAAACTTTTACATCAGTCTGCTAGTGTAATCTAATTTCAGTTGCCAGGCCAGCCAGCCACTGCCAGCCTGTGTGTCAGGCTCACAGCATATACTGTGCCTACTTCCTCAGTGCCACCACCAGTCATATCTGGTATAACATTAGTGTAAAATTAAAAAAAAAAAAAAACCTTTACATCAGTCTGCTAGTGTAATCTAATTTTAGTTGCCAGGCCAGCCTGCCACTGCCAGCCTGTGTGTCAGCCTCACAGCATATACTGTGTCTACTTCCTCAGTGCCACCACCAGTCATATCTGGTGTAACATTAGTGTAAATTTAAAAAAAAAAAACTTTTACATCAGTCTGCTAGTGTAATCTAATTTCAGTTGCCAGCAGGCCAGCCTGCCACTGCCAGCCTGTGTGTCAGGCTCACAGCATATACTGTGTCTACTTCCTCAGTGCCACCACCACTCATATCTGGTGTAACATTAGTGTAAAACATTTTTAAAAAAACGTTTACATCAGTCTGCTAGTGTAATCTAATTTCAGTTGCCAGGCCAGCCTGCCAATGCCAGCCTGTGTGTCAGGCTCACAGCATATAATGTGCCTACTTCCTTAGTGCCACCACCAGTCATATCTGGTGTAACATTAGTGTAATTTTTTTAAAAAAAAACTTTTACATCAATCTGCTAGTGTAAACTAATTTCAGTTGCCAGGCCAGCCTGCCACTGCCAGCCTGTGTGTCAGGCTCACAGCATATACTGTGCCTACTTCCTCAGTGCCACCACTCATATCTGGTATAACATTAGTGTACATTTTTTTAAAAAAAAACTTTTACATCAGTCTGCTAGTGTAATCTAATTTCAGTTGCCAGGCCAGGCTGCCACTGCCAGCCTGTGTGTCAGGCTCACAGCATATACTGTGCCTACTTCCTCAGTGCCACCACCACTCATATCTGGTGTAACATTAGTGTACATTTTTTTAAAAAAAACTTTTACATCAGTCTGCTAGTGTAATCTAATTTCAGTTGCCAGGCCAGCCTACCACTGCCAGCCTGTGTGTCAGGCTCACAGCATATACTGTGCTTACTTCCTCAGTGCCACCACCACTCATATCTGTTGTAAAATTAGTGTAATTTTTTTTTTAAAAACTTTTACATCAGTCTGCTAGTGTAATCTAATTTCAGTTGCCAGGCCAGCCTGCCACTGCCAGCCTGTGTGTCAGGCTCACAGCATATACTGTGCCTACTTCCTCAGTGCCACCACCAGTCATATCTGGTGTAACATTAGTGTAATTTTTTTTAATAAAAACTGTAAACTAATTTCAGTTGCCAGGCCAGCCTGCCACTGCCAGCCTGTGTGTCAGGCTCACAGCATATACTGTGCCTACTTCCTCAGTGCCACCACCACTCATTTCTGGTGTAACATTAGTGTACATTTAAAAAAAAAAAAAAACTTTTACATCAGTCTGCTAGTGTAATCTAATTTCAGTTGCCAGGCCAGCCTGCCACTGCCAGCCTGTGTGTCAGGCTCACAGCATATACTGTGCCTACTTCCTCATTGCCACCACCAGTCATATCTGGTGTAACATTAGTGTACATTTTTTTAAAAAAAAACTTTAACATCAGTCTGCTAGTGTAATCTAATTTCAGTTGCCAGGCCAGCCTGCCACTGCCAGCCTGTGTGTCAGGCTCACAGCATATACTGTGCCTACTTCCTCAGTGCCACCACTCATATCTGGTGTAACATTAGTGTACATTTTTTTTAAAAAAACCTTTTACATCAGTCTGCTAGTGTAATCTAATTTCAGTTGCCAGGCCAGCCTGCCACTGCCAGCCTGTGTGTCAGGCTCACAGCATATACTGTGCCTACTTCCTCAGTGCCACCACCACTCATATCTGGTGTAACATTAGTGTAATTTTAAAAAAAAAAAAACTTTTACATCAGTCTGCTAGTGTAATCTAATTTCAGTTGCCAGGCCAGCCTGCCACTGCCAGCCTGTGTGTCAGCCTCACAGCATATAATGTGCCTACTTCCTCAGTGCCACCACCAGTCATGTCTGGTGAAACATTAGTGTAATTTTTTTTAAAAAAAACTTTTACATCAGTCTGCTAGTGTAATCTAATTTCAGTTGCCAGGCCAGCCAGCCACTGCCAGCCTGTGTGTCAGGCTCACAGCATATACTGTGCCTACTTCCTCAGTGCCACCACCAGTCATATCTGGTGTAACATTAGTGTAAAATTAAAAAAAAAAAAAAACTTTTACATCAGTCTGCTAGTGTAATCTAATTTTAGTTGCCAGGCCAGCCTGCCACTGCCAGCCTGTGTGTCAGCCTCACAGCATATACTGTGTCTACTTCCTCAGTGCCACCACCAGTCATATCTGGTGTAACATTAGTGTAAATTTAAAAAAAAAAACTTTTACATCAGTCTGCTAGTGTAATCTAATTTCAGTTGCCAGCAGGCCAGCCTGCCACTGCCAGCCTGTGTGTCAGGCTCACAGCATATACTGTGTCTACTTCCTCAGTGCCACCACCACTCATATCTGGTGTAACATTAGTGTAAAACATTTTAAAAAAAACGTTTACATCAGTCTGCTAGTGTAATCTAATTTCAGTTGCCAGGCCAGCCTGCCAATGCCAGCCTGTGTGTCAGGCTCACAGCATATACTGTGCCTACTTCCTCAGTGCCACCACCACTCATATCTGGTGTAACATTAGTGTAATTTGTTTTAAAAAAAAACTTTTACATCAGTCTGCTAGAGTAATCTAATTTCAGTTGCCAGGCCAGCCAGCCACTGCCAGCCTGTGTGTCAGGCTCACAGCATATACTTTGCCTACTTCCTCAGTGCCACCACCAGTCATATCTGGTGTAACATTAGTTTATTTTTTTTAAAAAAAAAACCTGTTACATCAGTCTGCTAGTGTAATCTAATTTCAGTTGCCAGGCCAGCCTGCCACTGCCAGCTTGTGTGTCAGGCTTACAGCATATACTGTGCCTACTTCCTCAATGCCACCACCAGTCATATCTGGTGTAATATTAGTGTAATTTTTTTAAAATAAAAATGTTACATCAGTCTGCTAATGTAATCTAATTTCAGTTGCCAGGCCAGCCTGCCACTGCCAGCCTGTGTGTCAGACTCACAGCATATACTGTGCCTACTTCCTCAGTGCCACCACTCATATCTGGTGTAACATTAGTGTAAATTTAAAAAAAAAAAAGCTTTACATAAGTCTGCTAGTGTAATCTAATTTCAGTTGCCAGGACAGCCTGCCACTACCAGCCTGTGTGTCAGACTCACAGCATATACTGTGCCTACTTGCTCAGTGCCACCAGTCATATCTGGTGTAACATTAGTGTAAACATTTTTTAAAAAAACTTTTACATCAGTCTGCTAGTGTAATCTAATTTCAGTTGCCAGGCCAGGCTGCCACTGCCAGCCTGTGTGTCAGGCTCACAGCATATACTGTGCCTACTTCCTCAGTGCCACCACCACTCATATCTGGTGTAACATTAGTGTAATTTGTTTTAAAAAAAAACTTTTACATCAGTCTGCTAGAGTAATCTAATTTCAGTTGACAGGCCAGCCTGCCACTGCCAGCCTGTGTGTCAGGCTCACAGCATATACTTTGCCTACTTCCTCAGTGCCACCACCAGTCATATCTGGTGTACCATTAGTGTAATTTTTTTTAAAAAAAACCTGTTACATCAGTCTGCTAGTGTAATCTAATTTTAGTTGCCAGGCCAGCCTGCCACTGCCAGCTTGTGTGTCAGGCTTACAGCATATACTGTGCCTACTTCCTCAGTGCCACCACTCATATCTGGTGTAACATTAGTGTAAATTTAAAAAAAAAAAACTTTACATCAGTCTGCTAGTGTAATCTAATTTCAGTTGCCAGGCCAGCCTGCCACTGCCAGACTGTGTGTCAGACTCACAGCATATACTGTGCCTACTTGCTCAGTGCCACCAGTCATATCTGGTGTAACATTAGTGTAAACATTTTTTAAAAAAACTTTTACATCAGTCTGCTAGTGTAATTTAATTTCAGTTGCCAGGCCAGCCTGCCACTGCCAGCCTGTGTGTCAGGCTCACAGCATATACTGTGCCTACTTCCTCAGTGCCACCACCAGTCATATCTGGTGTAACGTTAGTGTAAATTTTTTTTTAAAAAAAACTTTTACATAAATCTGCTAGTGTAATCTAATTTCAGTTGCCAGGCCAGCCTGCCACTGCCAGCCTGTGTGTCAGGTGCACAGCATATACTGTGCCTACTTCCTCAGAGCCACCACCACTCATATCTGGTATAACATTAGTGTACATTTAAAAAAAAAAAAAAACTTTTACATCAGTCTGCTAGTGTAATCTAATTTCAGTTGCCAGGCCAGGCTGCCACTGCCAGCCTGTGTGTCAGGCTCACAGCATATACTGTGCCTACTTCCTCAGTGCCACCACCACTCATATCTGGTGTAACATTAGTGTACATTTTTAAAAAAAAAAAACTTTTACATCAGTCTGCTAGTGTAATCTAATTTCAGTTGCCAGGCCAGCCTACCACTGCCAGCCTGTGTGTCAGGCTCACAGCATATACTGTGCCTACTTCCTCAGTGCCACCACCAGTCATATCTGGTGTAACATTAGTGTAATTTTTTTTAATAAAAACTGTTACATCAGTCTGCTAGTGTAATCTAATTTCAGTTGCCAGGCTAGCCTGCCACTGCCAGCCTGTGTGTCAGGCTCACAGCATATACTGTGCCTACTTCCTCAGTGCCACCACTCATATCTGGTGTAACATTAGTGTAAATTTTTTTTAAAAAAACTTTTACATCAGTCTGCTAGTGTAATCTAATTTCAGTTGCCAGGCCAGCCTGCCACTGCCAGCCTGTGTGTCAGGCTCACAGCATATACTGTGCCTACTTCCTCATTGCCACCACCAGTCATATCTGGTGTAACATTAGTGTACATTTAAAAAAAAAAAAAACTTTTACATCAGTCTGCTAGTGTAATCTAATTTCAGTTGCCAGGCCAGCCTGCCACTGCCAGCCTGTGTGTCAGGCTCACAGCATATACTGTGCCTACTTCCTCAGTGCCACCACTCATATCTGGTGTAACATTAGTGTACATTTTTAAAAAAAAAAACCTTTTACATCAGTCTGCTAGTGTAATCTAATTTCAGTTGCCAGGCCAGCCTGCCACTGCCAGCCTGTGTGTCAGGATCACAGCATATAATGTGCCTACTTCCTTAGTGCCACCACCAGTCATATCTGGTGTAACATTAGTGTAATTTTTTTTTAAAAAAACTTTTACATCAATCTGCTAGTGTAAACTAATTTCAGTTGCCAGGCCAGCCTGCCACTGCCAGCCTGTGTGTCAGGCTCACAGCATATACTGTGCCTACTTCCTCAGTGCCACCACTCATATCTGGTATAACATTAGTGTACATTTTTTAAAAAAAAACTTTTACATCAGTCTGCTAGTGTAATCTAATTTCAGTTGCCAGGCCAGGCTGCCACTGCCAGCCTGTGTGTCAGGCTCACAGCATATACTGTGCCTACTTCCTCAGTGCCACCACCACTCATATCTGGTGTAACATTAGTGTACATTTTTTAAAAAAAAACTTTTACATCAGTCTGCTAGTGTAATCTAATTTCAGTTGCCAGGCCAGCCTGCCACTGCCAGCCTGTGTGTCAGGCTCACAGCATATACTGTGCTTACTTCCTCAGTGCCACCACCACTCATATCTGGTGTAACATTAGTGTAATTTTTTTAAAAAAACTTTTACATCAGTCTGCTAGTGTAATCTAATTTCAGTTGCCAGGCCAGCCTGCCACTGCCAGCCTGTGTGTCAGGCTCACAGCATATACTGTGCCTACTTCCTCAGTGCCACCACCAGTCATATCTGGTGTAACATTAGTGTAATTTTTTTTAATAAAAACTGTTACATCAGTCTGCTAGTGTAATCTAATTTCAGTTGCCAGGCTAGCCTGCCACTGCCAGCCTGTGTGTCAGGCTCACAGCCTATACTATGCCTACTTCCTCAGTGCCACCACTCATATCTGGTGTAACATTAGTGTAATTTTTTTTTTAAAAAAACTTTTACATCAGTCTGCTAGTGTAATCTAATTTCAGTTGCCAGGCCAGCCTGCCACTGCCAGCCTGTGTGTCAGGCTCACAGCATATACTGTGCCTACTTCCTCATTGCCACCACCAGTCATATCTGGTGTAACATTAGTGTACATTTTTTTTTAAAAAAACTTTTACATCAGTCTGCTAGTGTAATCTAATTTCAGTTGCCAGGCCAGCCTGCCACTGCCAGCCTGTGTGTCAGGATCACAGCATATAATGTGCCTACTTCCTTAGTGCCACCACCAGTCATATCTGGTGTAACATTAGTGTAATTTTAAAAAAAAAAAACTTTTACATCAATCTGCTAGTGTAAACTAATTTCAGTTGCCAGGCCAGCCTGCCACTGCCAGCCTGTGTGTCAGGCTCACAGCATATACTGTGCCTACTTCCTCAGTGCCACCACCACTCATATCTGGTGTAACATTAGTGTACATTTAAAAAAAAAAAACTTTTACATCAGTCTGCTAGTGTAATCTAATTTCAGTTGCCAGGCCAGCCTGCCACTGCCAGCCTGTGTGTCAGGCTCACAGCATATACTGTGCCTACTTCCTCATTGCCACCACCAGTCATATCTGGTGTAACATTAGTGTACATTTTTTAAAAAAAAACCTTTTACATCAGTCTGCTAGTGTAATCTAATTTCAGTTGCCAGGCCAGCCTGCCACTGCCAGCCTGTGTGTCAGGCTCACAGCATATACTGTGCCTACTTCCTCAGTGCCACCACTCATATCTGGTGTAACATTAGTGTAAATTTTTTTAAAAAAAAACTTTTACATCAGTCTGCTAGTGTAATCTAATTTCAGTTGCCAGGCCAGCCTGCCACTGCCAGCCTGTGTGTCAGGATCACAGCATATAATGTGCCTACTTCCTTAGTGCCACCACCAGTCATATCTGGTGTAACATTAGTGTAATTTTTTTTTAAAAAAACTTTTACATCAATCTGCTAGTGTAAACTAATTTCAGTTGCCAGGCCAGCCTGCCACTGCCAGCCTGTGTGTCAGGCTCACAGCATATACTGTGCCTACTTCCTCAGTGCCACCACTCATATCTGGTATAACATTAGTGTACATTTTTAAAAAAAAAACTTTTACATCAGTCTGCTAGTGTAATCTAATTTCAGTTGCCAGGCCAGGCTGCCACTGCCAGCCTGTGTGTCAGGCTCACAGCATATACTGTGCCTACTTCCTCAGTGCCACCACCACTCATATCTGGTGTAACATTAGTGTACATTATTTTAAAAAAAAACTTTTACATCAGTCTGCTAGTGTAATCTAATTTCAGTTGCCAGGCCAGCCTACCACTGCCAGCCTGTGTGTCAGGCTCACAGCATATACTGTGCTTACTTCCTCAGTGCCACCACCACTCATATCTGGTGTAACATTAGTGTAATTTTTTTTTAAAAAACTTTTACATCAGTCTGCTAGTGTAATCTAATTTCAGTTGCCAGGCCAGCCTGCCACTGCCAGCCTGTGTGTCAGGCTCACAGCATATACTGTGCCTACTTCCTCAGTGCCACCACCAGTCATATCTGGTGTAACATTAGTGTAATTTTTTTTAATAAAAACTGTAAACTAATTTCAGTTGCCAGGCCAGCCTGCCACTGCCAGCCTGTGTGTCAGGCTCACAGCATATACTGTGCCTACTTCATCAGTGCCACCACCACTCATTTCTGGTGTAACATTAGTGTACATTTAAAAAAAAAAAAAAAACTTTTACATCAGTCTGCTAGTGTAATCTAATTTCAGTTGCCAGGCCAGCCTGCCACTGCCAGCCTGTGTGTCAGGCTCACAGCATATACTGTGCCTACTTCCTCATTGCCACCACCAGTCATATCTGGTGTAACATTAGTGTACATTTTTTTTAAAAAAAACTTTAACATCAGTCTGCTAGTGTAATCTAATTTCAGTTGCCAGGCCAGCCTGCCACTGCCAGCCTGTGTGTCAGGCTCACAGCATATACTGTGCCTACTTCCTCAGTGCCACCACTCATATCTGGTGTAACATTAGTGTACATTTTTTTAAAAAAAAACTTTTACATCAGTCTGCTAGTGTAATCTAATTTCAGTTGCCAGGCCAGCCTGCCACTGCCAGCCTGTGTGTCAGGCTCACAGCATATACTGTGCTTACTTCCTCAGTGCCACCACCACTCATATCTGGTGTAACATTAGTGTAATTTTTTTAAAAAAACTTTTACATCAGTCTGCTAGTGTAATCTAATTTCAGTTGCCAGGCCAGCCTGCCACTGCCAGCCTGTGTGTCAGGCTCACAGCATATACTGTGCCTACTTCCTCAGTGCCACCACCAGTCATATCTGGTGTAACATTAGTGTAATTTTTTTTAATAAAAACTGTTACATCAGTCTGCTAGTGTAATCTAATTTCAGTTGCCAGGCTAGCCTGCCACTGCCAGCCTGTGTGTCAGGCTCACAGCATATACTGTGCCTACTTCCTCAGTGCCACCACTCATATCTGGTGTAACATTAGTGTAAATTTTTTAAAAAAAAACTTTTACATCAGTCTGCTAGTGTAATCTAATTTCAGTTGCCAGGCCAGCCTGCCACTGCCAGCCTGTGTGTCAGGCTCACAGCATATACTGTGCCTACTTCCTCATTGCCACCACCAGTCATATCTGGTGTAACATTAGTGTACATTTAAAAAAAAAAAAAAACTTTTACATCAGTCTGCTAGTGTAATCTAATTTCAGTTGCCAGGCCAGCCTGCCACTGCCAGCCTGTGTGTCAGGCTCACAGCATATACTGTGCCTACTTCCTCAGTGCCACCACTCATATCTGGTGTAACATTAGTGTACATTTTTTTAAAAAAAACCTTTTACATCAGTCTGCTAGTGTAATCTAATTTCAGTTGCCTGGCCAGCCTGCCACTGCCAGCCTGTGTGTCAGGATCACAGCATATAATGTGCCTACTTCCTTAGTGCCACCACCAGTCATATCTGGTGTAACATTAGTGTATTTTTTTTTTAAAAAAACGTTTACATCAATCTGCTAGTGTAAACTAATTTCAGTTGCCAGGCCAGCCTGCCACTGCCAGCCTGTGTGTCAGGCTCACAGCATATACTGTGCCTACTTCCTCAGTGCCACCACCACTCATATCTGGTGTAACATTAGTGTACATTTAAAAAAAAAAAACTTTTACATCAGTCTGCTAGTGTAATCTAATTTCAGTTGCCAGGCCAGCCTGCCACTGCCAGCCTGTGTGTCAGGCTCACAGCATATACTGTGCCTATTTGCTCAGTGCCACCACCAGTCATATCTGGTGTAACAGTAGTGTAAATTTAAAAACAAAAAACTTTTACATCAGTCTGATAGTGTAATCTAATAGCAGTTGCCTACCTGCCACTGCCAGCCTGTGTGTCAGGCTCACAGCATATACTGTGCCTTCTTTCTCAGTGCCACCACCAGTCATATCTGGTGTAACAGTAGTGTAATTTTTTTTAAAAAAAAACTTTTACATCAGTCTGCTAGTGTAATCTAATTGCCACTGCCAGCGTGTGTGTCAGGCTCACAGCGTATACTGTGCCCGCTTGTCCAGTGCCACCACCACTCATATTATCTTGTTTAATAGTAGTGTAAGTGTACATTTAAAAATAAAAAAAATATTTTGACTGTGAAACATCAGTCTGCTTTTTTGTGTCAGGCTCACAGCATATACTGTGCCCACTTGCCCAGTGCCACCACTCATATATTATCTTGCTTAATAGTAGTGCACTGTCAGTGTACATTTTAGAAAAAAAAAAATTGACTGTGAAACATCAGTCTGTTTTTTTGTGTCAGGCTCACAGCGTATACTGTGCCCACTCACAGTAGCTTGCACGCATAGTAGCACTAATTGAAAAAAAAATGACAGGCAGAGGCAGGCCAACCCGCAGGGGCCGTCGTGGTCATGGTGCTGTGATTCCCTTTGGCCATAGAATAATGCCCAGTGTTAGGCCACGTACCATGAACACGAAAAGTTCTGATGAAATAGTTGACTTTATAACACAGGACACCCAATCTTCTACAGCTTCCGCTCGTAACCTTGATGCACCATCCTCCTCCTCTAGCTTTGCTTTGGGCACCTCTCAACTTACCACTCGCCCGCCTGCCGCCACCGACGACACTAGCACCACAGCCGCCTCACTTGATCTGTCAGAGGAGTTATGTACACGTCAGTGTGAAGAAATGAGTGATGCGCAACCATCATTGACAGAGGATGTAGATAACTGTGATATGTCTCAGTCAGGCAGCATTACAGACATGGACGACGCACGGTGTGATGATGATGATGATGTTGTACCCGCCGTTGCTTCCGTTGTTGAGTTGTCAGATACAAGTGAAGGGGTTGATGATGACGATGCGTCCGTGAATGTCACATGGGCGCCCGCTAGAAGAGAAGAAGAACAGGGGGAAAGTTCAGATGGGGAGACAGAGAGGAGCAGGAGGAGGAGACGAGTTGGAAGCAGGGGGAGGTCATCACAAGGAGCTAGTGGCACAGTCAGACAGCATGCATCGGCACCCGGGGTCAACCAGAAACCACGCCAATCAACGCATGCTGTTGCCACCACCAGAATGCCGTCATCGCAGAGCTCAGCAGTGTGGCATTTTTTTATGTGTCTGCCTCTGACAACAGCAATGCCATTTGCAACCTGTGCCAAAAGAAACGGAGTCGTGGGAAGTCCAACACCCACCTAGGTACAACTGCTTTGCGAAGGCACATGATCTCACATCACAAAGGCCTATGGAATGAACACATGAGTAGAAGCAGCACACAAACTCAAAGCCGCCATCCTCCTCCTGGTCCAGCATCTTTAGCCACGTCAACCACTGCTGTGCTCCTTGCCTCCTCTCAACCATCCGCCAATCCGTCTCTCTTCCGGAGCAGTTCCTGCTCATCTGCCCACAGTCAGGTGTCTGTCAAGGACATGTTTGAGCGTAAGAAGCCAATGTCACTAAGTCACCCCCTTGCCCGGCATCTGACAGCTGGCTTGTCTGAACTCTTAGCCCGCCAGCTTTTACCATACAAGCTGGTGGAGTCTGAGGCATTCAAAAAATTTGTAGCTATTGGGACACCGCAGTGGAAGGTACCCGTCCAAAATTTCTTTGCACAAAAGGCAATCCCCAACCTGTACTCGATTGTGCGAAAGGAAGTAATGGCATGTCTGGCACACAGTGTTGGGGCAAGGGTCCATCTGACCACTGATAGCTGGTCTGCAAAGCATGGTCAGGGCAGGTATATCACCTACACTGCGCATTGGGTAAATCTGCTGACGGCTGCCAAACATGGAATGCCTGGCTCTGCAGAGGATGAGTTGGTGACACCGCCACGACTTGCAGGCAGGCCTGCTGCCACCTCCTCTACTCCTCCTACTCCATCCTCTTCCATAACCTCCTCGACTGAGTCCTCTTCTGCTGCTGCATCTTGCTCCACATCAACGGCACCCCCCCAGCTCCCCAGGTAATATTCCACATCCCGGATATGGCAGTGTCACGCTGTCTTGGGGTTGATTTGCCTGAAAGCAGAGAGTCACACCGCAGCCGCACTCCTGACCATCCTGAACCCACAGGTGGATCAGTGGCTGACTCTGCACCAACTGGAGATCGGCAAAGTGGTTTCTGACAACGGAAGTAATTTGGTGGCGGCATTAAAATTGGGCAAGTTGGCACATGGGAAGCAGGCCAGGAGCCATTTCAGGCGTTCCTACACGGCCATGGCGCACTTGTCAGATATCCAGCGGCGAAACAACCTGCCAGTGAGGTGCTTGATTTGCGACAGCCCGACACGTTGGAATTCAACACTCCTAATGTTCGACCAACAGCTCCAACAAGAAAAAGCCGTTAACGAGTATTTGCATGACCGGGGTGCTAGGACAGCCTCTGGGGAGCTGGGAATTTTTTTGCCACGTTACTGGACGCTCATGCGCAATGCCTGTAGGCTCATGCGTCCTTTTGAGGAGGTGACAAACCTAGTCAGTCGCACCGAAGGCACCATCAGCGACATCAAACCATTTGTTTTCTTCCTGGAGCGTGCCCTGCGAAGAGTGCTGGATCAGGCCGTAGATGAGCGTGAAGAGGAAGAGGAAGAGTTGTGGTCACCATCACCACCAGAAACAGCCTTATCAGCATCGCTTGCTGGACCAGCGGTAATGCAGGAAGAGGAGTCAGAGGAAGAGGAGTCAGAGGAGGAATGTGGCTTTGAGGAGGAGGAGGAAGACCAAGCACAACAGGCATCCCAGGCTGCTCATTGTCACCTATCTGGTACCCGTGGTGTTGTACGTGGCTTGGGGGAAGAAGATACCTTCAGTGAGATCAGTGAGGACGAGGAACAGGACATGAGTAGCTCGGAATCCAACCTTGCAAATGGGGTCTTTCATGCTGTCTAACCTGTTGAGGGACACTCGTATAAAAAAGCTGAAGGAGAACAAACTGTACTGGTTGTCCACGCTACTAGACCCCCGGTATAAGCATAAAGTGACTGAAATGTTACCGAATTCCCGCAAGTCGGAAAGGATGGTGCAGTTCAAAAATAAATTAAAAAGTATGCTTTACACAGCGTATAAGAGTGATGTCACAGCACAACGGGAATCTAACAGGGGACGAGGTGAAAGTAATACTCCTCCTCCCACGACCACTACAGCAAGGACAGGACGCTTTCCAGACGTGTTGTTGATGGAGGACATGCGGACCTTTTTAACTCCTATGCATCGCCACAGCCCTTCGGGATCCAGCCTCAGAGAACGACTCAACCGAGCAGACTACCTTGCCTTAACTGCAGATCTCGACACTCTGAGGAGCGATGAACCCCTTGACTACTGGGTGTGTAGGCTTGACCTGTGGCCTGAGCTATCCCAATTTGCAATCAAACTTTTGGCCTGCCCCGCTTCAAGTGTCCTGTCAGAAAGGACCTTCAGTGCAGCAGGAGGTATTGTCACTGAGAAGAGAAGTCACCTAGGTCAAAAAAGTCTTGATTACCTCACCTTTATTAAAATGAATGAGGAATGGATCCCGAAGGGACTGATATTGGGTGATACATTTGAGTAAAAAAGGCCTGATGAGATGAGCTGCCTTGGGCTAAAAATGGTCCACACGCTGCTGTATTTTATCTTCGAATGCCAGATGACTTGCGTGACTTATCTGCCACCAACTAGGGTTCAAGCCGCAATGTTTTAGGGCACTTTCTAACTGTCAAACAAGCATCAATTGTTCTGGCCGCTGCTATAGCAGTGGCTGCAACAATACCTAATTTTTCAGGCATGTGTACATGCCTAATTTTTCTGTTCTCTGGTGCTGCACTGTGGCTTCAAAACCCAAACCAAAAAAAAAGGCACATAACAGGGATTAAACTGCTAAGAATAGTACTACTTAACATACCACTCATATCTGGTGGCACAGTAGATTGCACGCGCAGTGCCCCAAATTTGAAGTAGGAGGAAAGACCAAGCATCTTTTTCCATCTCCTGGTTCCTAAAATCATCTCCGGGTTCCTAAAATCGATGCCATACCTGTACTCGATTGTGCAAAAGGAAGTCATGGCATATGGGGTCTTTCAAACTGTCTGGCCTGTTGAGGGTCGGGGACCCTCGTATAAAAAGGCTGAAGGAGAACGACCTGTACTGGGTGTCCATGCATCTTTTTCCATCTCCCGGTTCCTAAATATTATCTCCGGGTTCCTAAAATGAATGCCATACCTGTACTCGATTGTGCAAAAAGAAGTCATGGCATATGGGGTCTTTCATGCTGTCATGCCTGTTGAGGGTCGGGGACCCTCGTATAAAAAGGCTGAAGGAGAACGACCTGTACTGGGTGTCCAAGCATCTTTTTCCATCTCCCGGTTCCTAAAAATTATCTCCGGGTTCCTAAAATCGATGCCATACCTGTACTCGATTGTGCAAAAGGAAGTCATGGCATATGGGGTCTTTCATGCTGTCGTGCCTGTTGAGGGTCGGGGACCCTCGTATAAAAAGGCTGAAGGAGAACGACCTGTACTGGGTGTCCAAGCATCTTTTTCCATCTCCCAGTTCCTAAAAATTATCTCCGGGTTCCTAAAATCGATGCCATACCTGTAATCGATTGTGCAAAAGGAAGTCATGGCATAAGGGGTCTTTCATGCTGTCGTGCCTGTTGAGGGTCGGGGACCCTTGTATAAAAAGGCTGAAGGAGAACGACCTGTACTGGGTGTCCAATCATCTTTTTCCTTCTCCCGGTTCCTAAAATCCATGCCATATACACGTCCCATGATAGGGGACACCGCAGGGGAAGGTGCCGGCCACAATTTCTTTGAACAAAAGGCAATCCAGGACCCCAACCTGTACTCGATTGTGCAAAAGGAAGTAACCTTACCATGGGTCACAGACCGCACATCTTGAAATTCTCTGTCTGGGAAATTATATATCTATCAAATCTATCTATTTATCTATCAAATCTATCTAACTATCAATCATATCTATCAAATGTATATTGCATCTATTGATCTATGTAATTCGTATCTATCAAATGTATATTGCATCTATTGATCTATGTAATTCATATCTATCAAATGTATATTGCATCTATTGATCTATGTAATTCGTATCTATCAAATGTATATTGCATCTATTGATCTATGTAATTCGTATCTATCAAATGTATATTGCATCTATTGATCTATTTAATTCGTATCTATCAAATGTATATTGCATCTATTGATCTATGTAATTCGTATCTATCAAATGTATATTGCATTTATTTATCTATGTAATTTGTATCTATCAAATGTATATTGCATCTATTGATCTATGTAATCTATGTATCTATCTATCAAATCTATCTATCTCATGGCCGGACTGTTTTGTGACAGCCACTTGTGTTTCGGCCAAATTTGAAGTAGGAGGGCCAACCAAGCATGTTTTTCAATCTCCCGGTTCCTAAAATCCATGCCATATACACCTCCCCCGATAGGGGGAGTAACAGGTATTAAACTGATCAGAATAGTATTACTTAACACACCACTCATATCTGGTGGCACAATAGATTGCACGCGCAGTGCCCCAAATTTGAAGCAGGAGGACCGACCAAGCATCTTTTTCCATCTCCCGGTTCCTAAAATCCATGCCATATACACGTCCCCTGGCGCCGCAACTGCCTCTTGGAACCTTTCCATGGGTCACAGACCGGACGTCTTGTAATTCTCTGTCTGGGAAATTATATATCTATCAAATATATCTCTTTATCTATCAAATCTATCTAACTATCAATCGTATCTATCAAATATATATTGCATCTATTGATCCATGTAATTCGTATCTATCAAATGTATATTGCATCTATTGATCTATGTAGTTCGTATCTATCAAATGTATATTGCATCTATTGATCTATGTAATTCGTATCTATCAAATGTATATTGCATCTATTGATCTATGTAATTCGTATCTATCAAATGTATATTGCATCTATTGATCTATGTTATTCGTATCTATCAAATGTATATTGCATCTATTGATCTATGTAATTCGTATCTATCAAATGTATATTGCATCTATTGATCTATGTAATTCGTATCTATCAAATGTATATTGCATCTATTGATCTATGTAATTTGTATCTATTAAATGTATATTGCATCTATTGATCTTTGTAATCTATGTATCTATCTATCAAATCTATCTACAGGGAGTGCAGAATTATTAGGCAAATGAGTATTTTGACCACATCATCCTCTTTATGCATGTTGTCTTACTCCAAGCTGTATAGGCTCGAAAGCCTACTACCAATTAAGCATATTAGGTGATGTGCATCTCTGTAATGAGAAGGGGTGTGGTCTAATGACATCAACACCCTATATCAGGTGTGCATAATTATTAGGCAACTTCCTTTCCTTTGGCAAAATGGGTCAAAAGAAGGACTTGACAGGCTCAGAAAAGTCAAAAATAGTGAGATATCTTGCAGAGGGATGCAGCACTCTTAAAATTGCAAAGCTTCTGAAGCGTGATCATCGAACAATCAAGGGTTTCATTCAAAATAGTCAGCAGGGTCGCAAGAAGCGTGTGGAAAAACCAAGGCGCAAAATAACTGCCCATGAACTGAGAAAAGTCAAGCGTGCAGCTGCCAAGATGCCACTTGCCACCAGTTTGGCCATATTTCAGAGCTGCAACATCACTGGAGTGCCCAAAAGCACAAGGTGTGCAATACTCAGAGACATGGCCAAGGTAAGAAAGGCTGAAAGACGACCACCACTGAACAAGACACACAAGCTGAAACGTCAAGACTGGGCCAAGAAATATCTCAAGACTGATTTTTCTAAGGTTTTATGGACTGATGAAATGAGAGTGAGTCTTGATGGGCCAGATGGATGGGCCCGTGGCTGGATTGGTAAAGGGCAGAGAGCTCCAGTCCGACTCAGACACCAGCAAGGTGGAGGTGGAGTACTGGTTTGGGCTGGTATCATCAAAGATGAGCTTGTGGGGCCTTTTCGGGTTGAGGATGGAGTCAAGCTCAACTCCCAGTCCTACTGCCAGTTTCTGGAAGACACCTTCTTCAAGCAGTGGTACAGGAAGAAGTCTGCATCCTTCAAGAAAAACATGATTTTCATGCAGGACAATGCTCCATCACACGTGTCCAGGTACTCCACAGCGTGGCTGGCAAGAAAGGGTATAAAAGAAGAAAATCTAATGACATGGCCTCCTTGTTCACCTGATCTGAACCCCATTGAGAACCTGTGGTCCATCATCAAATGTGAGATTTACAAGGAGGGAAAACAGTACACCTCTCTGAACAGTGTCTGGGAGGCTGTGGTTGTTGCTGCACGCAATGTTGATGGTGAACAGATCAAAACACTGACAGAATCCATGGATGGCAGGCTTTTGAGTGTCCTTGCAAAGAAATGTGGCTATATTGGTCACTGATTTGTTTTTGTTTTGTTTTTGAAAACAGAAATGTATATTTGTGAATGTTGAGATGTTATATTGGTTTCACTGGTAAAAATAAATAATTGAAATGGGTATATATTTGTTTTTTGTTAAGTTGCCTAATAATTATGCACAGTAATAGTCACCTGCACACACAGATATCCCCCTAAAATAGCTATAACTAAAAACAAACTAAAAACTACTTCCAAAACTATTCAGCTTTGATATTAATGAGTTTTTTGGGTTCATTGAGAACATGGTTGTTGTTCAATAATAAAATTAATCCTCAAAAATACAACTTGCCTAATAATTCTGCACTCCCTGTATCTCGTGGCCGGACTGTTTTGTGACAGCCACTTGTGTTTCGGACAATTTGAAGTAGGAGGACAGACTTTTTCCATCTCCCGGTTCCTAAAATCCATGCCATATACACCTCCCCCCGATAGGGGGAGTAACAGGTATTAAACTGATCAGAATAGTACTACTTAACACACCACTCATATCTGGTGACACAATAGATTGCACGCGCAGTGACCCAAATTTGAAGCAGGAGGACCGACCAAGCATCTTGTCAAGGTTTATGTAAGGTTAATAAATATATATATTTTTTTTAATCATATATTTTAAGGCTATGCAATACAATTATATTTATTCAGATGTTTGGCTGGTCAGTAGAAAAAGATTAATTTCATTCAGAAAGACTGACTTCAATCATGTTTAGTTCTCCCCCACTTTTTCAATTACACAGGAAACGCATAAAGATTACTTTAGAAGAGACATTCCTAGCTAAAGTGTGAACATGAAGCCATACCAAATTGTAATTAAAACTTCCCCCTGACAATGGAACATTTGGTCTACCCAATTTAAAACAATCACTTAAAAGGATAAAATCTGAAATAGCTGGATAAGCATAGTACTTACAGGAAACCCCTTTGATTATTTAGAATAAATGATCTGTGTTTTGGGTGGAGAATATGCTCGGGAGCCCTCTGGAATTTGTCACCTAAATCTTTGTGGATTCAAAGTAAGACATGTGCTGCAGACACACAGCGGGGGGGGGGGGGGGGGGGGGGGGAGGTGACTCAAATAGAATTAAATACATTTTGCAAAGGGAACAATGCCAGTTTTCCATGTATGTTTAAAATAATTCAAATAACCCATATATGTATATATAACATGCTTTCCTGTTTTCCAGATGGAACTAAAAGATGACACATACAGGACGATACATGGGATGAAATAAGTCATATCATATGAATGTGAAATAAATGTTTATAAAGTTTTAAATACATCTCTTGAAATATAGTGAGATGGATATATGGAAGTTACTTTGATGTGATATGACTATGAAATATTGACATCTGATATTGAAATATAAATCTTCTGTTAGGCTAAATAAAATATAAATGTTAACAAAAGAAATTTACTAATACAGCAAATTATAATATGTCTAATAGGAAAAATTGAATAGTTAGCAATATAAATTATTTAATATAAATAATGTTAGACACATGTTTCATATCAAAATGACCAGAGAGGTAATGTGATCCTACCCATCTGGGATTGATATTGGTAACTCATTAATATGAGGAATTATGGCAGTTATTACACATTTAAAAAATGTTTTAAATATTCAGAGATGTGTTTAAATGCATTGCTATGTTGTATGTCTGCTGCCAACTAAGGGCCAATACCGGTATAGCAGTTAAAGGATTTAGCTGTTCAAAAAAAAAAAAAAAGGATATGTTTCCGTGGTGAACAAGGGCCAATCCAAATAGACATCCCACCTAACCAATGGGATGGTCAGATCTCGTAGGGCCACTCCCATGGTTTCATAAATGAGTGAAAAACTTATTTAAGTGAATGCAGGAAGAAGAAAGGAGACACAGATTTTGCTGATTTGAATGATCTACTGCTGGGCGTTCAAAATACATTCATTCTGAGCAAGCTGATTTACCCTTTTCTCAGTGATTGCAAAATTTACTTATATATTTTCTGAGATGAAACCAGGAATCCTTGGTAACTGAACTATCAATTTCGGTCATTGCGGTAACGTATATATATAAAAAGAAAGAGGGTTGCAATTAATATTTTAACACAGATATATGCATAATAGCTGTAGTTTAAAGTATAGTGGAAAAACTTAAAGGGAGCAGTTTCATATTGTAGTTTATATTCAGTCTGTATATTGTTAAATACATATCCTTGATGCTAAATTGTTTTATCTATACAACTATAGAGTGATAACTCAGAATTGGGTTTTTACATAAATAATATATACAATTTCTGATGTTTTAATAGAAGTATAGATTGTCCTATTGTTTGAATTAACACTGTTAGAATTGTGTTGCTGGGGTATTGAGCTGTTAAAGATTTTGGAACCTCATTGTATTAGCAGGGTAAAATTAAACTGTAAGTCATATTGCTGAATGTTTGCAACTGCTGTTTTAGGTCTCATTGTAATATTTTAAATGCAGCTCTGAATGAAAGGCTGGTTTTTAAAGTAAATTCGCATGAGCTTTGCATAGCATATTTTAAATAGTTTTTGTTTTAACGCATATAATATTGACTCATTCTAATTATTACAAATATTTATGTATCAACATGTTCATAGTTATTTACTAATAATACAGAATTCAGATATTTATATTAATTTTGTTGTCTTAGTAGAAGTATATTGATTGTGGGTTCAGTCTAAAGAAAGATTGTTAAATATATTCCCTGCCATATACTCACACATTGTTTGGAGAATACTGCTAAGATTTTTATAAATATACTGACATATTATTTGGAGGCATTGCGCGAGATATTATAAATAATTATCATATTGATATAGTATATTTGTGGTAAATAGAAATTATTATAGAAGAGAGAAAAAATTTCATATTTCGAATTGATATTTTGAAAATATAAAAGTTATTTTTTTGAAAATTGAAATATTTATTTTTCGTGTTCAAGATTAATATTAATATTTTGAAATATTATTAAAAATTGATTTTTTGAAAAATTAATAAAAATATTAATTTTTCATATTAAAAAAATTAATCAAAAATATTAATTTTTCATATTTCAAAATTCATAAAAATATGACTTTTTCATATTTCAAAATTCATAAAAATCTGAATTTTTCATATTTCAAAATTAATCAAAAATATAAATTTTTCATATTTCAAAATTCATAAAAATATTGATTTTTCATATTTCAAGATTAATAAATATTAATTTTGTCATATTTCAAAATTAATATTGATATTTTGAAGATATAATTTTTTTTCCTCTCTCTTATTAGTCAAAATTGTATTAACATTTTTATATTATTAAGTACAACACTAAAATAACAATGTATTCAGCAAAAAGTAATGCTAGCGTTTCTGTGCAAGACGAAATTGTGTCCTCCCCAATGTCCTCCGTCAATGAAGTGATTCAGAAAAAAACGCTCAAATTAGACGCCATGAATCACATCATGACTAGACTTGATATTGGGGACGATGTCTCCAGGTATATTAATGAGTGTAAAGATAAGGCCAAAGATTTAGTTAAAGATATGTGGTTTGAAGATGGGGAATTATACCAAATGTTACTGAAACTTAATAGATGCACGGAACTTAGGGGGCGTGATGAATTAATTTTCGAAACTTGGCCGATCCTAATGCATTTGAGCTGTGAAATGTCTAACCAAATGGCAGGACAGAACAGACAATTAGGGCGGCTAAGGGATGAAAATAATTCATTACGAGAATTTCAAGATGCCTTTATTCAGGCAAAGACAGAGGTTTTCCATGCTAGCCAAAAGGCTTCTGACTTAGATAAATATAAGCAGGAATTAATGGCTGATTTTAAAGCTTTCGAAGAAGAATATAAAAAGTGCCAAGATGAAAATAAAACTTTAAAAGCTAGATATCACGAGGCTTAAAAAGCATACAAACAGACAATAAATAAATTACAGAGACAAATTAGCAGCTATAAGGACTGGGACAGAAATTAGAGTCAAGATCCCAGGCGGGAGGATAGACAAAGATACCCAAACTATAGCCCTAATTCAGGCCCAGAGGTAACTTTTTCCCCTAGGCAACTACATAACTCTGGGGGACCAGAAAATTATTACGCTTCAGATGAAGGGCACTCTAGCTCAAACAATAAGTCCCCAGTAAGATCCAGTGATGAACCAAATAAAGTGTATGACACCCCCACAATAATTAAATTCCTAAAGAATACAGTACGCCCATTTTCTAAAGGGGGGCCACTTCCATAATTGACCATTTAGAGGCCTTTGAAAACGCATTATCTTTAATGAGTGTTACAAGTGAGCAGTTAAAAATTGAATTTCTACCCTGGGTATTTGAAAGTAAGCATCACAAATTCTTTGCTTCACTAAAGGATATGAATATTCGTTCCTGGAGTGAAACAAAACGACAATGCAGAAAAGAATTCGGACAACATCGCACTAAAATGGCAGCGAGAATAGCTGTATATGGTTTAAAATGTAGTGCGAATCAAAGTCCAATTGAATTCCTTTCTATATTGAAGAATGCGTACAGCATGGCTGAAGATGATCCCGTATTTGAAGGTTCAGAGTTTGTGAATATATTTTTTGAAGCTCTACCCACACCCATCAAAATCAACTTAGCTAGAGATTTTGAGGAGAACTGTTCATTGGAATGGCTGATCAAAGAGAGTATGAAATTATACTCTATTCAGCAGTCCAGTGAACAGGGGGATAAAAGGGAGAAAAAGCCCAATCCTGAAATAATGGCCGAAACTAGGGTGTCACCTGAACCCCTAAATCTGGAGTCTAAAAAGAAAACCTACGCGGAAGTGGCCAGAGAAAACGGGCCATCTCCACAGAGGTTTAACTCTACCCCTCCCACAACACGGGATGAGGCGCAGAGAGACTATAGCCAAAGCGGGGGACATACTCAGGCGAATAATTACACCCAAAGAGAATACCCACAGAATAATGGGTACCCCCGCAAAGGTAGATACAATAAACGGCGAAGGTATTCTCAGGATAACCAGACACCCCAAGTAAATAATGCTCCCCAAAATAATAATGCAGAACAAATTGAACCCCAGGGGTAACCACGCCAGGATAGAAATAGCAGCTCTAATTCTGAGGGGAACCAATGGTCCAAGAATCATTATTATGGGGCATCAAGAGATAGGCCCAGGAGTAGGGGTAACTTGTACAATCAAGTAGATCAGCTTAGTACCCAGCTAATTCGGTTGAGCGAACAAGTCGCTAATATGAGTCAAAAACTTACGGCTCAGCAACCGAACAATACTTGTTTAGGGGTACAGCCAGTGGTCAGCAGTGGACCACAGGCACAATCATAAACACTGTGGTATCACCTGAAAGGGAGGGGAGAGATATACAAAATGTAATAAAAAATATCAATGATACTAATCATGTTCTCTCCCCACAGACCGGAAACGGACGATTTAGCCGTGATGACAAGCAACCTCATCCGGGAAAAATTAACAAATCCCTTCCTTTGCAGCACTCTCTTAACCTTATTTCCACAGATGCAGTACACAAGAATCCAGCCGACCCTGTCATGGAGGAGGCCGGTAGGTATGAAACTTCCTCTGCACAGGAAAACGTGGCAAATTCAGGTAACACGTGGCGAAGCCCACAGATGTATGAGAATGCCAATTTTATGTGTGAAATGGTAGAAACTGCAGGGAGATATTATGTATTGGCTGAACTACAAGATTCAGTCTCCAACCCTATCATGGGATTAGTGGATACTGGATCTCAGGCAACTATTTTATCCCACAGGTACTACACACAGCTAAATGAGCTAACACCCCACAAACCTAAAATAAAAGAATTTGACGGTTCTCTAATAGGAGTTGGGGGTGATTCTCTAAAAGTCTACGGTACGTCCTGGTTAAAATTTAAATTGGGGAACAGGGTCATAAGACACCCTGTCATTATAGTGGATCTGCCAACTGATTGTTTAATTATTGGTAGTGATCTCCTGAAGCAATTAAGCACCATAATTGATTGCATAAATAATGTAATTTGGTCACAAGTTAAAAGGCCTATCAATTATGAAAAATCTGGTATATCTCGCACATGACATAGCTGTCAGGTGGTGGAAGAGAAACCAGATGCTCTAGAGATTAATTTTAGGAATAACTCTGTACCTGAAATCACTATTCTACAAATAGATGATCAGACTCCTTTAAGTGGCTCTGATGGTAATACTTTTAAAATTTCGCCTGGAAAGATAGCGAATATTTCCCTAGAGGGCGATGTATTAACCATATCACTCCACACGGGGGATCATAAAATCCCTAAGGGGGGAGGCCACGCTCAATACCTCACAGGGATTGAGAGAGTTAAAGAGGATCTATTTATCCCTATACAAGTGCATGACCTTAGTAAAACCAAGTATGCTAAAATAAACTTGAAACAGGAAGCTAGCTATATAAGCAAAGGTTTATTAGCGCAGATAGCTGAACTTAAAGTGATTAAATATCTTTCTCCCCAAGACCACAGTGTCAGCAACCTGGATGACAGGTTTGAAAGCTATAACATCACAGCTAAGTGCTTATTATCTATCTCTATAGGAAATAAGTCAGTGAAGCACCTGTTTTTAGTTTTAAATACTCCCCATAATCAAATATACATTGGCAATGATATCTTACATAGATATGCCATACAAATAGATTTGTTTAACTCTTGCCTCTGGAGCAGGTTAAAGGGGGACCCTGAAGTATTTCAGGATGAAAATGCAGCCCTGAAATCAAACCAGCAATAGTGATGTCGTGAACTGTTCGCCGGAGAACAGTTCCCGGCGAACATTGCTTGTTCACGTTCGCCGCTGTGGGCGAACATATGCGATGTTCGATCCGCCCCCTATGTGTCATCATTGAGGAAACTTTGACCCTGTATCTCACAGCCTTCTGACACATTTGAGCCAATCAGCAGCAGACACTCCCTCACAGACCCTCCCAGCTCCTTGCCAGCAGCCATTTTAGATTCATTACGATCTTGCTTTCATAGTGAGAGGAGGTTTAGTGTTGCTGCTGCTGACATTATAGGGAAATAGATAGCTAGGCTAGTGTATTTAGTGTCCACTACAGTCCTGAATGACTCATCTAATCTCTGCTGTAAGGACAGCACCCCAAAAATCCCTTTTTAGGGCTATAACTTCAGTCGTTTTTTTTTTTTTATTTGTAATTTTATTTGCATTTGCCTGGCTTTCAGCCTGTGTGTGAGGCTCACAGTATATACTGTGATTAGTGCCACCACTGATATCTGCTTAACATTAGTGTAAATTTGACCAACAATATTACATAATTTTAAATTTAAAAAAAAAAATGTAAATAATTTTGCTAGTGTAATCTAATTTCATTTACTATCAGGCCTGTGTGTTTTTGGCTTACACAGCATACTGTGGTTATTAATTGCTGTGCTAGCAGCCAACACTCATATCTGCTTAACATTATTTTAAATTTAAAAAAAAAAACATTTAAATCATTTTGCTAGTGTAATCTAATTTCATTTTCTATCAGGCCTGTGTGTTTTTGGCTTACACAGCATACTGTGGTTATTAATTGCTGTGCTAGCAGCCAACACTCATATCTGCTTAACATTATTTTAAATTAAAAAAAAAAAAATTTAAATCATTTTGCTAGTGTAATCTAATTTCATTTTCTATCAGGCCTGTGTGTTTCTGGCTTACACAGCATACTGTGGTTAATTGCTTTGCTAGCAGCCATCACTCATATCTGCTTACATTATTTTAAATTTAAAAAAAAAATGTAAATCATTTTGCTAGTGTAATCTAATTTCATTTTCTATCAGGCCTGCGCGTTTTTGGCTTACACAGCATACTGTGGTTAATTGCTGTCCTAGCAGCCACCACTCATATCTGCTTAACATTATTTTAAATTTAAAAAAAAACAACTTTTAAATCATTTTGCTAGTGTAATCTAATTTCATTTTCTATCAGGCCTGTGCGTTTTTGGCTTACACAGCATACTGTGGTTATTAATTGCTGTTCTAGTAGCCACCACTCATATCTGCTTAACATTATTTTAAATTTAAAAAAAAAAAACCTTTTAAATCATTTTGCTAGTGTAATCTAATTTCATTTTCTATCAAGCCTGTGTGTCAGGCTTACAAAGCATACAACGTTGTTTAATTGCTGTGCCAGCAGCCACCACTCATATCAGCTTAACATTATTTAAAATAAAAAAAAACAACTTTTAAATAATTTTGCTAGTGTAATCTAATTTCATTTTCTATCAGGCCTGTGTGTTTCTGGCTTACACAGCATACTGTGGTTAATTGCTGTGCTCACCACCACTCCAGCCACCACTCAGTCATAAACATTATTGTAAATTAAAAAAAAAAAATTAAATAATTTTGCTAGTGTAATCTAATTTCATTTTCCATCAGGCCTGTGTGTCAGGCCCACATCATATAGTGTGATTAATAGCTATTTTTCCCACCACTTATATCTGGTGTAACATTAGTGTAAATTTTTTTAAAAATTATTTTTTACATCAGTCCTCTTCTAGTGTTATTTAATATTAGTTGCCAGGCCAGCCTGGCTACCATTAGTGTCAGCCTGTGTGTCAGGCTGCCAGCATATATTGTGCCTACTTCCATCCTCAGTGCCAGTCCACCACTCCTATCTGGTGTAACATTATTTTAAATTTTGTTATAAAAAACTTTTACATCAGTCTTCTAGTGTTATTTAATTTTAGTTGCCAGGCCAGCCTTCCACTAGTGCCAGCCTGTGTGTCAGGCTGCCGGCACATACTGTGCCTACTTCTATCCTGAGTGCCATCACTCCTATCTGTTGTAACATTAGTGTAACTTTTTAAAAAACAAACTGTTACATCAGTCTGCTATTTTTATTTAATTGCAGTTGCCTGTCTGTCAGCGTGTGTGCCAGGCCCACTTTTCAACTAGTGCCATGAATCATATTTGTTATAACAGTAGTGTAAATATTTAAAATAAAAACTTTTTTGACTGTGAATCATCAGTCTGCTAGTGCAATTTAATTGCAGTTTCCTGCCTGCCAGCGTGTGTGCCAGGCCCACTTGCCAACTAATGCCACCAATCATATTTGTTATAACAGTATTGTAAATATTTAAAATAAAAACTTTTTTGACTGAGAAACATCAGTCATCTAGTGTAATCTAATTGCAGTTGCCTTCCTCCTAGCGTGTGTGCCAGGCCCACTTGCCAACTAGTGCCACCAATCATATTTGTTATAACAGTAGTGTAAATATTTAAAATAAAAACTTTTTTGACTGTGAAAGATCAGTCTGCTAGTGTAATCTAATTGAAGTTGCCTGCCTGCCAGCGTGTGTGCCAGGCACACTTGCTGCCAACTATTGCCACCAATCATATTTGTTATAACATTTTTGAAAATATTTTAAATCAAAACTTTTTTGACTGTGAATCATCAGTCTGCTAGTGTCATTGAATTGCAGTTGCCTGCCTGCCAGCATGTGTGCCAGACCCACTTGCCAACTAGTTACACCAATCATATTTGTACTAACAGTATAGTAAATATTTAAAATAAAAAATTCTTAGACTGTGAATCATCAGTCTGCTAGTGCAATTGAATTGCAGTTTCCTGCCTGCCAGCGTGTGTGCCAGGCCCACTAGCCAACTAGTGCCAGCAATCATATTTGTTATAACAGTAGTGTAAATATTTTAAAAAAATGTTTTGACTGTGAAAGATCAGTCTGCTAGTGTAATGTAATTGAAGTTGCCTGCCTGCCAGTGTGTGTGCCAGGCCCACTTGCTGCCAACTATTGCCACCAATCATATTTGTTCTAACAGTATTGTAAATATTTAAAATAAAAAAATCTTAGACTGTGAATCATCAGTCTGCTAGTACCATTGAATTGCAGTTGTCTGCCTGCCAGCGTGTGTGCAAGGCCCACTTGCTGCCAACTACTGCCACCAATCATATTTGTTCTAACAGTATTGTAAATATTTAAAATAAAAAATTCTTAGACTGTGAATCATCAGTCTGCTAGTGCAATTGAATAGCAGTTTCCTGCCTGCCAGTGTGTGTGCCGGGACCACTTGCCAACTAGTGCCAGCAATCATATTTGTTATAACAGTAGTGTAAATATTTAAAAAAAATGTTTTGACTGTGAAAGATCAGTCTGCTAGTGTAATGTAATTGAAGTTGCCTGCCTGCCAGCGTGTGTGCCAGGCCCACTTGCTGCCAACTATTGCCACCAATCATATTTGTTATAACAGTTTTGAAAATTTAAATCAAAACTTTTTTGACTGTGAATCATCAGTCTGCTAGTGCCATTAAATTGCAGTTGCCTGGCTGCCAGCGTGTGTGCCAAGCCCACTTGCCAACTAGTTACACCAATCATATTTGTTCTAATAGTTTTGTAAATATTTAAAATAAAAAATTCTTAGCTGTGAATCATCAGTCTGCTAGTGCAATTGAATTGCAGTTTCCTGCCTGCCAGCGTGTGTGCCAGACCCACTAGCCAACTAGTGCCACCAATCATATTTGTTGTAACAGTATTGTAAATTTTTTTCAATAAAAACTTTTTTGACTGTGCATCATCAGTCTGCTAGTGCCATTGAATTGCAGTTGCCTGCCTGCCAGCGTGTGTGCCAGGCCCACTTGCCAACTAGTTAGTTACACCAATCATATTTGTTCTAACAGTATTGTAAATTGTTAAAATAAAAAATTATTAGACTGTGAATCATCAGTCTGCTAGTGCAATTGAATTGCAGTTTCCTGCCTGCCAGCGTGTGTGCCAGGCCCACTAGCCAACTAGTGCCACCAATCATATTTGTTGTAACAGTATTGTAAATATTTAAAATAAAAACTTTTTTGACTGTGAATCATCAGTCTGCTAGTGCCATTGAATTGCAGTTGCCTGCCTGCCAGCGTGTGTGCCAGGCCCACTTGCCAACTAGTTAGTTACACCAATCATATTTGTTCTAACAGTATTGTAAATATTTAAAATAAAAAATTTCTTGACTGTGAAACATCAGTCATCTAGTGTAATCTAATTGCAGTTGCCTTCCTCCCAGCGTGTGTGCCAGGCCCACTTGCCAAGCCAACTAGTGCCACCAATCATATTTGTTCTAACAGGTTTAAAAATATTTAAAATAAAAACTTTTTTGACTGTGAATCATCATTCTGCTAGTGCCATTGAATTGCAGTTGCCTGCCTGTCAGCGTGTGTGCCAGGCCCACTTGCTAAGTGCCACCACTCATATCTGTTGTAACAGTAGTGTAAATATTTAAAAAAAAAACTTTTTTGACTGTGAAACATCAGTCTGCTAGTGTAATCTAATTGCAGTTGCCTGCCTGCCTGCCAGCATGTGTGCCAGGCCCACTTGCTAAGTGCCACCACTCATATCTGTTGTAACAGTAGTGTAAATAAAAAAAAAAAAAAAAAAAAATTTGACTGTGAAACATCAGTCTGCTAGTGTAATCTAATTGCAGTTGCCTGCCTGCCAGCGTTTGTGCCAGTCCCACTTGCCAACTAGTGCCACCACTCATATCTGTTGTAACAGTAGTGTAAATAAAAAAAAAAAAAATGACTGTGAAACATCAGTCTGCTAGTGTAATCTAATTGCAGTTGCCTGCCTGCCAGCGTGTGTGCCAGGCCCACTTGCCAACTAGTGCCACCACTCATATCTTTTGTAACAGTAGTGTAAATTTAAAAAAAAACGTTTTTGACTGTGAAACATCAGTCTGCTAGTGTAATTCTAATTGCATTTACCTGCCTGCCAACGTGTGTGTCCGGCCCACTTGCCCAGTGCCACCACTCATATCTGGTGTAACAGTAGTGTAAATAATTTAAAAAAAAATTGTTGACTGTGAAACATCAGTCTGCTAGTGTAATCTAATTGCAGTTGCCTGCCTGCCAGCGTGTGTGCCAGGCTCACAGCGTATACTGTGCCCACTTGCCCAGTGGCACCACTCATATCTTGTTTAATAGTAGTGTAAGTGTACATTGAAAAAAATAAAAACTTTTTGGACTGTGAAACATCAGTCTGCTTTTTTGTGTCAGGCTCACAGCGTATACTGTGCCCACTTGCCCAGTGCCACCACTCATATATTGTTTAATAGTAGTGTAAGTGTACATTTAAAAAAAAATGACAGGCAGAGGCAGGCCACCCCGCAGGAGCCGTCGTGGTCGTGGTGCTGTGATTCCCTTTGGCTGCAGAATAATGCCCAGTGTTCAGAGGCCACGTCCCATGAACTCGAAAAGTTCTGAGGAGGACATAGTTGACTTTTTAACACAGGACACCCAATCTTCTATAGCTTCCACTCCGAACCTTAACGCACCATCCTCCTCCAGCTTATCTTCGGGCACCTCTCAAGTTACCACCACTGCCGCCACCACCAACACTAGCACCACAGCCGCTTCACTTGATGTGTCAGAGGAGTGTTATACACATCAGTTGAAAGAAATGAGTGATGCGCAACCATCATTGACAGAGGATGTAGATAACAGTGATATGTCTCAGTCAGGCAGCATTACAGACATGGACGTACGGTGTGATGATGATGATGTTGTACACGCTGCTGCTTCCTTTGTTGATTTGTCAGATACAAGTGAAGTGGTTGATGATGACGATGCGTCCGTGGATGTAACGTGGGTGCCCGCTAGAAGAGAAGAAGAACAGGGGGAAAGTTCAGATGGGGAGACAGAGAGGAGGAGGAGTAGGAGACGAGTTGGAAGCAGGGGGAGGTCGTCGTAAGGAGCTAGTGGCACAGTCAGACAGCATGCATCGGCACCCGGGGTCAGCCAGACAGCACGCCAATTAACGCATGCTGTTGCCACCACCAGAATGCCGTCATCGCAGAGCTCAGCAGTGTGGCATTTTTTGTGTGTGTCTGCCTCTGACAACAGTGATGCCATTTGCAACCTGTGCCAAAAGAAACTGAGTCGTGGGAAGTGCAACACCCACCTAGGTACAACTGCTTTGCGAAGGCACATGATCGCACATCACAAACGCCAATGGGATCAACACATGAGTAGAAGCAGCACACAAACTCAAAGCCGCCATCCTCCTCCTGGTCCAGCATCTTCAGCCACGTCAACCACTGCTGTCCTCCTTGCCCCCTCTCAACCATCCGCCACTCCGTCTCTCTTCCGGAGCAGTTCCTGCTCATCTGCCCACAGTCAGGTGTCTCTCAAGGACATGTTTGAGCATAAGAAGCCAATGTCACAATGTCACCCCCTTGACCGGCGTCTGACAGCTGGTTTGTCTGAACTCTTAGCCCGCCAGCTTTCAACATACAAGCTGGTGGAGTCTGAGGCGTTCAAAAAATTTGTATCTATTGGGACACCGCAGTGGAAGGTACCCGGCCGAAATTTCTTTTTACAGAAGGCAATCCCCAACCTGTACTCGATTGTGCGAAAGGAAGTAATGGCATGTCTGGCACACAGTGTTGGGGCAAGGGTCCATCTGATCACTGATAGCTGGTCTGCAAGACATGGTCAGGGCAGGTATATCACCTACACTGCGAATTGGGTAAACCTGCTGACGGCTGCCAAGCATGGAATGTGTGGCTCTGCAGAGGAGGAGTTGGTGACACCGCCACGACTTGCAGACAGGCCTGCTGCCACCTCCTCTACTCCTCCTACTCCATCCTCTTCCATAACCTCCTCGGCTGAGTCCCCTTCTGCTGCTGCATCTTGCTCCACATCAACGGCACCCCCCCAGCTTTGCAGGTACTATTCCACATCCCGGATACAGCAGTGTCATGCCGTCTTGGGGTTGACTTGTCTGAAAGCAGAGAGTCACACCGGACCAGCACTCCTGTCCACCCTGAACGCACAGGTGGATCAGTGGCTGACTCCGCACCAACTGGAGATCGGCATAGTGGTTTCTGACAACGGAAGTAATTTGGTGGTGGCATTGAAATTGGGCAAGTTGACCCATGTGCCGTGCATGGCACATGTGTGTAATCTGATCGTACAACGCTTTGTGCATAAGTTCCCCCGGCTTACAGGACATCCTGAAGCAGGCCAGGAAGGTGTGTGGCCATTTGAGGCGTTCCTACACGGCCATGGCGCACTTTTCCGATATCCAGCGGCGAAACAACATGCCAGTGAGGCACTTGATTTGCGACAGCCCGAAACGTTGGAATTCAACACTCCTAATGTTCGACCGCCTGCTCCAACAAGAAAAAGCCGTTAACGAGTATTTGTATGACAGGGGTGCTAGGACAGCCTCTGCGGAGCTGGGAATTTTTTTGCCACATTACTGGGCGCTCATGCGCAATGCCTGTAGGCTCATGCGTCCTTTTAAGGAGGTGACAAACCTAGTCATTCGCACCGAAGGCACCATCAGCAACATCATAACATTTGTTTTCTTCCTGGAGCGTGCCCTGCGAAGATTGCTGGATCAAGCCGTAGATGAGCGTGAAGAGAAAGAGGAAGAGTTGTGGTCACCATCACCACCAGAAACAGCCTTATCAGCATCGCTTGCTGGACCTGCGGCAACACTGGAAGAGGATTGTGAGGAAGAGGAGTCAGAGGAGGAATGTGGCTTTGAGGAGGAGGAGGAAGACCAACCACAACAGGCATCCCAGTGTGCTCGTTGTTGTCACCTATCTGGTACCCGTGGTGTTGTACGTGGCTGGGGGGAAGAAGATACCTTCAGTGACATCACTGAGGACAAGGAACGGGACATGACTAGATCGGCATCCAACCTTGTGCAAATGGGGTCTTTCATGCTGTCATGCCTGTTGAGGGGCCCTCGTATAAAAAAGCTGAGGGAGAACGACCTGTACTGGGTGTCCACGCTACTAGACCCCCGGTATAAGCATAAAGTGCCAGAAATGTTACCGAATTACAACAAGTCGGAAAGGATTCAGCATTTCCAAAATAAATTAAAAAGTATGCTTTACACAGCGTATAAGGGTGATGTCACAGCATAACATGAATCTAACAGGGGAAGAGCTGAAAGTAATCCTCCAACTCCCACGACCACGCCGGCAAGGACAGGATGCTTTACAGACGTGTTGTTGATGGAGGACATGCAGAGCTTTTTAACTCCTATGCATCGCCACAGCCCTTCGGGGTCCACCCTCAGAGAACGACTCGACCAACAGGTAGCAGACTACCTCGCCTTAACTGCAGATCTCGACACTCTGAGGAGCGATGAACCCCTTGACTACTGGGTGTGCAGGCTTGACCTGTGGCCTGAGCTATCCCAATTTGCGATAGAACTTCTGGCCTGCCCCGCTTCAAGTGTCCTGTCAGAAAGGACCTTCGGTGCAGCAGGAGGTATTGTCACTGAGAAGAGAAGTCGCCTAGGTCAAAAAAGTCTAGATTACCTCACTTTTATTAAGATGAATGAGGGATGGATCCCGAAGGGACTGACATTGGGCGATACATTTGAGTAAAAAAGGCCTGATGAGATGAGCTGCCTTGGGCTAAAAATGGTCCACACGCTGCTGTATTTTATCTTCAAATGCCGGATGACTTGCGTGACTTATCCGCCACCAACTAGGGTTCAAGCCGCAATGTTTTAGGGCACTTTCTGCCTGGGAAACAAACATCAATTTTTCTGTCCGCTGCTACAGCAGCGGCTGCAACAATACCTAATTATTCAGGCATGTGTACATGCCAAATTTTTCTGGCCTCTGGTGCTGCTCTGTGGCTTCAAAACCAAAACCAAAAAAAAGACACTTAACAGGATTAAACTGATAGGAATAGTACTACTTAAAACACCAATCCTATCTGGTGGCACATTAGATTGCACGCGTAGTGCCCCAAATTTGAAGTAGGAGGACCGACCAAGCATCTTTTTCCATCTCCTGGTTCCTAAAATCCATGCCATATACACATCCCCGGATAGGGGACACCGCAGTGGAAGGTACCCGGCCGAAATTTCTTTGCACAAAAGGCAATCCCCAACCTGTACTCGATTGTGCAAAAGGAAGTAACCTTACCATGGGTCACAAACTGCATGTCTTGTAATTCTCTGTCTGTGAAATTATATATCTATCAAATCTATCTATTTATCTATCAAATCTATCTAACTATCTATCGTATCTATCATATGTATATTGCATCTATTGATCTATGTAATCTATGTATCTATCTATGAAATATATCTAACTTGCGGCGGACGGTTTTGTGAGAGCCACTTGTGTTTCGGCCAAATGTCCGTCGGACAAATGTCCGTCGGCTAAAAGTCCGGCCACGATTGCACGCGCAGTGCCCCAAATTTGAAGTAGGAGGACCGAACAAGCATCTTTTTCCATCTCCCGGTTCCTAAAATCCATTCCATATACACGTCCCCTGGCGCAGCAACTGCCTCTGGGAACCTTACCATGGGTCGCAGACCACACATCTTGTAATTCTCTGTCTGGGAAATTATATATCTATCAAATCTATCTATTTATGTATCAAATCTATCTAACTATCAATCGTATCTATCAAATGTATATTGCATCTATTGATCTATGTAATCTATGTATCTATCTATCAAATCTATCTATCTCGTGGCCGGACTGTTTTGTGAAAGCCAATTGTGTTTCGGCCAAATGTCCGTCAGACAAATGTCCATCGGCCAAATGTCCGTTGGCTAAAAGTCCGGCCACGATTGCACGCGCAGTGCCCCAAATTTAAAGTAGGAGGACCGACCAAGCATCTTTTTCCATCTCCCGGTTCCTAAAATCCATGCCATATACACCTCCCCCGATAGGGGGAGTAACAGGTATTAAACTGATCAGAATAGTACTACTTAACACACCACTCATATCTGGTGGCACAATAGATTGCACGCGCAGTGCCCCAAATTTGAAGCAGGAGGACCGACCAAGCATCTTTTTCCATCTCCCGGTTCCTAAAATCCATGCCATATACACGTCTCCTGGCGCCGCAACTGCCTCTGGGAATCTTACCATGGGTCCCAGACCGCACGTCTTGTAATTCTCTGTCTGGGAAATTATATATCTATCAAATCTATCTATTTATTTATCAATTCTATCTAACTATCAATCGTATCTATCAAATGTATATTGCATCTATTGATCTATGTAATTCGTATCTATCAAATGTATATTGCATCTATTGATCTATGTAATTTGTATCTATCAAATGTATATTGCATCTATTGATCTATGTAATCTATGTATCTATCTATCAAATCTATCTATCTCGTGGCCGGACTGTTTTGTGACAGCCACTTGTGTTTTGGCCAAATTTGAAGTAGGAGGACCGACCAAGCATCTTTTTCCATCTCCCGGTTCCTAAAATCCATGCCATATACACCTCCCCCGATAGGGGAAGTAACAGGTATTAAACTGATCAGAATAGTACTACTTAACACACCACTCATATCTGGTGGCACAATAGATTGCACGTGCAGTGCCCCAAATTTGAAGCAGGAGGACCGACCAAGCATCTTTTTCCATCTCCCGGTTCCTAAAATCCATGCCATATACACGTCCCCTGGTGCCGCAACTGCCTCTGGGAACCTTACCATGGGTCCCAGACCGCACATCTTGTAATTCTCTGTCTGGGAAATTATATATCTATCAAATCTATCTATTTATCTATCAAATCTATCTAACTATCAATCGTATCTATCAAATGTATATTGCACCTATTGATCTATGTAATTCGTATCTATCAAATGTATATTGCATCTATTGATCTATGTAATTTGTATCTATCAAATGTATATTGCATCTATTGATCTATGTAATCTATGTATCTCTCTATCAAATCTATCTGTCTCGTGGCCGGACTGTTTTGTGACAGCCACTTGTGTTTCGGCCAAATTTGAAGTAGGAGGACCGACCAAGCATCTTTTTCCATCTCCCGGTTCCTAAAATCCATGCCATATACACGTCCCCTGGCACCGCAACTGCCTCTGGGAACCTTAGCATGGGTCCCAGACCACACGTCTTGTAATTCTCTGTCTGGGAAATTATATATCTATCAAATCTATCTATTTATCTATCAAATCTATCTATCTATCGTATCTATCAAATGTATATTGCATCTATTGATCTATCTATCTAATCTATGTATCTATGTATCTATCAAATCTATCTATCTCGTGGTTGTGCAAATGGACTGTTTGCGGTTGTTTGCGGTGCGTTAAACGGGGAGTTTGTTCTGTCACTGTGAAGCAGGCGTAACCCTTACACTACCTGATCGATACAACATCATACCTGATGTTTTAAAGCACGTTATTCCAAACAATTTAGGAATGTTAGGTGATTTATGCCCTTTATGGCTTAAAACCAGACTCTGCATCAACTATGTAATTTTCTGTGGGAGTTTTGCCATGGATCCCCCTCCGGCATGCCACAGTCCAGTTGTTAGTCCCCTTGAAACAACTTTCCCATCACTATTGTGGCCAGAAAGAGTCCCTGTGGGTTTTAAAATTTGCCTGCCTATTGAAGTCAATGGCGGTTCGCCCGGTTCGCCCGTTCGTGAACAGTTGCGGAAGTTCGAGTCCGCCGTTCGTGAACGGAAAATTTTAAGTTCGCAACATCACTAGTGAACAGTAGTTTACCAGGGTGGCTCAAATAACCGCTCATACATCCAGCCACTCTGTGAGCGCTGAGTTTCAGTTCCGGCCCACCACCACGTGACGCTCAAAGCACCAATGAAACTGCAGATTTTATGATCCAAAGTAACGCTGAAGGTGACTGGCTTCTAAGGAAAAGTGCAATACAGTGAGCTGAAGATGCCGGCACAGACTCCATTTAAAACAAGACTTTTATTGTCACATAAGTAAAAACAGTAGTGGCTTTGAAGTATCTGACATGTTTAGGCTCATAGCCTTAATCATTGACGTCATATACATATATTTATATTTGGTGCCTTTTGCTGCATAGTTTACCCCTTTTGCTGAGAACGAGGCTTCCATTGGAGCCTACTGAAACGCGAGTGCAATGCTTTTGTTCAATGTGAATGCAAAGTCACGTTAGTATTGCACCTCACCTGTAATACGAGCGCACATTTGCATGCTCTGGTATTACAAAGTGGAGAGCAAATATTGTTTTAGGGAAAGCAATATTTTGCGCTCGATTTATAATCTGACCCTTGATGTTTTTATTATCAATTTGTTACAAATTCTTTGTAAAGTGCAGAAAAATTCCATTACACTGGGTACACGAGGAGAGGTGTACAATTATATTGATTCATGATATAAATAGACAGATACATAAAACCATCTTAGCAAAACAAATTGTTACAGGGAGATGAGATCACTGCATTGCACTACTTATATTCTATGGATGTTGGAGATAATATAGTAGAACAATTAAAATGTAAAACTTTATCTCTAAAGAGGCATTAAAGAGACAGTCTGCAACAACATTTTTATTGTTTAAAAAGATAGATAATACCTTTATTACCAATTCCCCAGTTTTGCATAACCAACACAGTTATATTAATATACTTTTTCCCTCTGTGATTACCTTATATCTAAGCTTCTGCAGACTGCCCCTTATCTCAGTTATTTTTACATATATGGATTTTAGCCAATTAGTGCTGATTCATAAATAACTCCACGGGACTGAGCGCATTGTAATCTATATGGCACACATGAACTAGTATGCTTTAGCTGTGAAAAACTGTCAAAATGCATTGAGATAAGAGGCGGCCTTCAAGGTCTTAGACATTTGCATATGAGTACCTAGGTTTAGCTTTCAACAAAGAATAACAAGAGAATAAAGCAAATTTGATGATAAAAAGTAAATTGGAAAGTTGTTTAAATTTGCATGCCCTATCTTAGTCATCAAAGTTTAATTTTGACTAGACTGCCCCTTTAAGAAATATAAACTAACCCTCAGGAATAATATGGAGCAAAGCAGCCACTGCAAAAATATACACCCCCTCTGTGGATTGTACGTGCTAAACTGAAGTGAATACTACAACACGCCAAGTAGACAACAATATTGTGGATCTTTAAATGCGCCCTCTTTCTGTTACAGTGTGCGAAAATCCTTAAGTTCCAAAATGGCGGCGCAGAGCTTCGCTAACCAGCACTTGTAAGGAGTTAAAAAGGGGGACAATCTTTAAAAAGAGCTGCAGAGACAAGAAGAAAATACCATAGTGACTACTAATTATGCTACCGTAGCCGTATCCAGCAGTTTAAACTCCCATTAATTTATTTTGGAAGGGATTTTACTTAAAGAGAAATAATACTCATATGCTAAATCACTTGAAAGTGATGCAGCATAACTGTAAAAAGCTGACATGAGAATATCACCTGAACATCTCTATGTAAAAAAGGAATTTATTTTATTACCTCCCATTTGTTTCAGCTCACAATAGTAAGTGCTCTGGCAACAGTTATACTTCAGCTGCAAGTAAACCCCCTCCCCCCCAAAATTGATAAAATAATAGCTAATCAGCAGTGATGAGGTTATGCTTTGCTGTGATCTTATGAGATTTCACTGAAATTTTATAAGATTTCATAGTAAACTTCCTTAAAATAAATAGGGTAATAAGATGATTGTGCTGCAGATGCCAGATGCACACTCAATTGCAAGTCCTGGGACTAGCATCCTTATTGGCTGCTTAAAGTCTCTTTATAGCGGGGTGTGAATACTTAGGGGCCGATTTATCAAATGTCTGTCAGAAATAATGCCCTCAGCAGATCATGTCCGACAGACATAGCTGAAAGGATTTTTTTTACAAAGAGATGTACAGGTGATATTTTCTAGTCAGCTTTAACAGATATGCTGCATCAGTTTCATGTGCTTCATCATTTATGTACCATGTCCCTTTAAACTGTCTCCATATCTGATTTGTTGGTATTCTCTCACATGTTTCTGTTTAACTTAAAGAGACATGAAACCCAATATTTTTCTTTCGTGATTTATAGAACTTGATTTTAAACAACATTCCATTTTACTTCAATTATCCAATTTGCTTCCTTCGATTAGTATCTTTTGTAGTGATGTCGCGAATTGTTCACCGGCAAATAGTTCCCGGCGAACATAGCATGTTCGATCCGCCCCCTATTCGTCATCATTGAGTAAACTTTGACCCTGTACCTCACAGTCAGAATACACATTACAGCCAATCAGCAGCAGACCCTCCCTCCCAGACCCTCCCACCTTCTGGACAGCATCCATTTTAGATTCATTTGGAAGCTGCATTCTTTTTTTTTTTTTTTTTTTTAATTTTTATTTTCCAACTCAAAGGTTTACAGGCATAGAATGAGTACAGTATTAGAATCATGCTTATAGTTATACAGTGATTATACAGTCAAATAAATGCTAACATCATCTACTGTTCACATCGCTTTTGTTCTCATAACACTCTTCCATATTCCCCATACTCATGTCTATTGCTAATTTGAAACTGATTTGTAATCCTTTAAGTATTTTCTCATTGTTTTACAAAACTACTATCTATCTCATTAAACTTTATAACCTTTCAACATACTACCTTGATACCCCTTGTTTCACAGCAGCAGATAAATATATAAATGTATATATCACAGCAATGACCCTTATGACTCTCTCTTCCCTCTTCTAACTCCTGCTGACTTGTTTTAAGCTGTAGTTCTCTCACTAATCAAACTCTAACCGCCAGTCCCCTCTCAGTCTCGCATTTAACATATATTCCATATTTCTTATTGGAAACAATAAGTGTGTTTGTACTTGCATGGGTAGTGTGCGTATAAAGCTTTCCCACTTGCTCATAAAGCTTTGTGTCCTGAGTGTCATGTCTCCCACTGAGTCATATAATTCTATTGTCATTTGATGAATGAGAGAGTTCTTCAGCTGAGTTAGTGTGGGTACAGATTTGGATGTCCATATTTGAAACACTAGTCTTCTAGCTAAAAGGATGATGGTGACCAGTATTTTACTTTGTTTCTTTAACCCCCTGGGGAGTTGCAAGAAAAGTATGGTTTTGTCAGTTATCTCCATATTAACTCTCCCTAGGATCTTAAGCCAGTAGGCCATGGAGTTCCAATATTTAACCAGACGTGGACAGCGCCATATCATGTGAGATAAATCAGGGTTAGGTTTGTGGCACTTGGGACAAATGTTATCAACTTGTGGTGCCCATTTCTTGTATATTCCTGGTGTGATGTAAGCTTGATGTAGTAAACGAATATGTGAGTCTCTTAAGTCTTGAGACAATGTGCTTTTCCTCAGCATCATTATGCTAGCCTGTATCTTGTCTGCAGACATTGGCTCCCCCAGAGAGGAAGCCCATTTTGCTGCAACTGTCTCTACTGCCTTGGAGTTGATGGGCTCCAGTAACAACCTGTATATTGGGGAAATTGAGAACATTCCCTGAGAGAATAAGGAGACTAACTGTCCTATTGGTCGTGTTGTTCTTAAAGTGTCTTCTCCTTGCAGGAGGCTATTGATAATGCCTCGCTTGCAGATAGGCAAAGTGATGTGTGCATGGTAGTGAATACTTGGTGCATAGTGATGTAAAGCTCCTGATTGTGTCTCCTGAGTCATCTAAGAAATGCTGTATATTTTGTAATCCCTGTTGCTGCCATATTTTGAAGGGGTGAGTAGTGAGCCATGCTATAAAATTAGGGTTCCCCTGGAATGGTATGTATTTAGTGCAGGATTGTGGGATCTTAAGCCATTTACAGATTGATCTCCAGGCCCTCAACGGTTCTACTAGTGGGAGTAAATCCCCTGCATGTTGGTATATTTGCTGTATCGACAAATGAGGGAGGACCGCCAGTGACCATGGCCTAATCTGTTCTTCCTCTAAGTTTTTAAAGGTGTAGTGTTCCTTTTGACTCAGCCAGTCAATTACAAATTTTGACAAAGAAGCCCAATTATACATCTTGAGATTAGGGAGACCTAACCCACCATGCATCGCGGAGCATGTCAGTTTTTGAGCACTTATTCTATGTTTCTTATTGGCCCACACAAAGCCTAAGATCCTGGCATTTAGTGTTTTCAAATCGATGCCCTTCAGCATAACTGGTAACATTTGGAACATGTATAATAGTTTCAGGAATGTAATCATTTTAATCAAGTTTATGCGACCTGAGAGTGAGAGTGGGAGTCCTTTCCATCCGTCTATCTGATTAGTCACTTTCTGAATCAAAGGTTTGTAATTAATTGTGTACCATTGGGCAGGGTTAACCGACAGTTTTATCGCCAAATATGTGAAGTATGTGGTAACAAGTTTAAAATTGAAACCCGCTATGTCTAGGGGATTATTTTTTGTTAGCCAGATTAATTCTGACTTTTCCTGGTTTAATAGATAGCCAGAGATTCTGCTTAATTCCTGAATGAGGTCTAATATTTTTGGGAGGGTGAGTCTAGGCTCGGGAATAAACAGAATCATATTGTCCGCATATAATGATAAGTGCATAGTTGTGGTCCCCACCTTCAATCCTTGAATTTTTTCTCTAATGGCTTGAGCAAGTGGCTCTATCGCCAGGTCGAACAAGAGCGGGGAAAGGGGGCATTCCCTGTCTCGTGCCTCTGAACAATTTAAAGGTGGGGGCAGCCCTTCCATTTATAATAACTGCTGCTTCTGGGTTTTGATATAGATTTTGGATAGCTGTTAAATAATTTCCCCTAAAACCAAATTTCTCTAAGGCCATGAATAGGTATTCCTATATAACTTTATCGAAAGCCTTTTCGGGATCTAAAGCTAACATGCAGGCCTTTGCCTGTGCCACCTGATCAGGCTCCTTTCTAGATTTCCAGAAATATTACAAAATTAACTGCACCTTTCTAATGTTTTTAACCGAGGATCTGCCCTTAATGAAGCCCGTTTAATCTTCGTGTATCAGGGTCGGTAAGATGTTACTTAATCTGGTTGCTAGTATTTTAGTGAGAAGCTTGTAATCCAGGTTCAATAAGGAGATTGGACGATATGATTTTGGTTTCAGTGGATCTTTTCCCGGCTTCAACAAAACACTAATATGGGCTTCAGTGAATCTGTGATTTGGTATGGTTTGTCCTGTGAGTATGCTGTTGTATAGGTGAGCCAGTGTGTCTGAAATCTCTATCCTCAAAAGTTTATAAAACTCAGCAGGTATGCTGTCGGGACCTGGGGTTTTGCCTAGGGGAAGATCTCTTATCGCCTTATTCACCTCTCCTGTTGTAATGGGAGTGTTTAGCCCGTGTAATTGGTCCTCTGTGAGTGTAGGTAATTTTAAGGTGTCCCAGAATGTTTCCACCCCACCTTTATCGATCTCCTGTGGGCTATAGAGCTTAGAATAATATTCAGTGAAGACCTGTTGAATCCCTTCGGTATGTGGATGGATCTCCCCTCCCCTCCCTATAGCTTGTATAATATTTGGTGGCCTAGCGATTCTGGTCAGCAGAGCTAATGATCTACCGGTCTTATTTCCAAATCGATAAAACCTGGCTTGCAGTCTGGTTGTAGCCTTCAGTGTGCTTTGTAGAAGGACATTGTCTCTGGCTAACTTAACTTGTTTGAAGGAGTTCCTATTGCTAAGATTAGGTGTCTTAAGATATCTATTTGGGGCGTTTATCAATTGTCTGAATAGTAGCTGTTCCTTCTCCTTGGATTTCTTACGGATCCCTGCCTCGTAATTAGTGATTACCCCCCTCAAAACAGCCTTTGCCATCTCCCAAAACAATATAGGATTTTGTAGGTGTTGTATGTTAATGTCGTGATATGCATACCACTCACCTATCAGATAGTTCCTTAGATTTGGGTCTTTATACAGATATACGGGGAAACACCATTTGTTCTCATGTGGCAAGTCATGTCTCATGTTAATAACTAATTTCACTGGTGCATGATCGGACAATGTCACAACATCATTTTTTAATGTCTGTAATCTTAGTAGTCAAGGTCTTAGATACCAGTAAGTAGTCTATAAGAGATAGAGTTAATTTAGAGGGAGGGATACATGTGTAGTCTCTGGCCTCTGGATTACGTGAGCGCCAGATATCTATCAATCTAAGATTTTTCTGCAGTTTGGTGAGTATTCTCGTCTCCCTTTTAGAGTTAGTATTCAACGTCATTTTAAATGGTGTGAGGGCTGGGTTCTTAAATCGATCTAGAGGGACATGGGGTGCTATGTTAAAATCCCCTCCAACCACCATAGGGAGATGTATTGATTTCAATAACTTCCTCTGTAGGTCTGTCCAAAAAGTAGACTTATTCCCAATCGGGCCATATACTCCTACCAGTGCTATTGAGATGTCGCCTAACTTTAAGTGTAAGATAACATATCGGCCATTTGCATCAATTTCTTTATGCAATATGTTATAGGCCATTCCCTTTCTAAATAAGATGGCTACTCCTCTAGCTCTACTTCCTGGAAATGAGGAGCTAATAACCTCTTGTACCCAAGCCTGTTTGAGTTTTGCATGTTCAGCGGTAGTGAGGTGTGTTTCTGTCAGAACTGCAATATCGGCTCCCTTGTTTTTTAGTGTTTTTAAAATACATTTTCTCTTAATAGGGGAAGTGACCCCTCCTACATTCCATGTAATTATATTTGCCCTGGTGCTAGCCATAAACTTGTCTAAGTAAGAAAATGTCTACAAAGCAATCTTTCCATACCTGCCGATTACGCAATTTTTTGTGTGTACTGCGATGCCATGTATATGATAGGACCCTTATAACAAAATTGTACTCAACCTCTCCTGGATCTCGTCCTGCCATTTGTGGATCTTCCAAATGTTGGTCAATAAAGCTTATCAGAAACCTCCCTGGGGCACTGCTGTGTGAAAACTTGAGATATCGCATTAATACATAAGTAAACACTTTAAACCATGAACAAACAACCATACACAAACATAACAATAATGGAATTATTATTCTCCCATGGCAGTTTCTCTAACTCCCCCCCTTTCTATCAGGAATGAGTATAGCTGGGGCTAATAGTGGCAACATAGAGTTACAACTAAGGTCCTCAGTATGTCCCCAACATATTATAGCAAAATGAAAATAACTAGGACTTGTAAAGGTAACTTAAGAGCTATTTCTATGACTCTCATTGTGTCCCTAGCAGAATATAACAAATAAGAACAGAATAAATATAACTAGGACTTGTAAGGGTAACTTAAGAGCTACCTCTATGGTTCTCATTGTGTCCTTAGCAAGAAATAACAAATAAGAATGGCTGAGGCTTGTATAGGTAGTCTGAGGGTTGCAACCCTGGTTCTCTGTATGTCCCCAGCAAAACATGACATGCTATCTTATTGGTACCAGTTCCAGTGTTTGAATGCTTCAAAAGCATGTGTCTTTAGTTCATCTAGATTGTTCTCCACTCTGTTCCAAGTGCGGCATAGTTTCATTGGAAATTAAGTCCTTCTCTTCAGTTTGTAGGTATTTTTGTAGCTGTGCAGGAGAGTCAAAGAACTGTGGGCCATTACTGGTCTGTAGTCTCAGTTTAGCTGGAAATAGCAGTGCCACTGATCTTCCTTTTTTCTATCAGACGTTGACAATAGGGTGAAAATTCTCTTCACCTTCTAGTGACTTCTGACGAATAATCTTGAAATAGTAGCACCTTTTTCCCTTCAAAGGTGATAGGACCTTCTTTTCGGTATGCTCTAAGGAGTTCCACTTTATCTTTTAAATTTAAATATTTAATTAGGACATGTCGTGGTATCTCTTTATTCTTTTGTTCTGATCTCGGTTGTCCCACTCTATGAGCCCTCTCTGCTATGCATGGGAATTCTTTGTCGGCTAACTTTAGCAGTTGTGGTAGTTGAACTTCTGCAAAGTGCATAAGTGCCGAGCTCTGAACTGACTCTGGCAGGCCGACAATGCGTAAATTATTCCTGCGAGACCTGTTCTCGAGGTGTCTAGGCGAGCCTTTAGGTCTGTATTTTGCTTCTGCAGATTAGATACGGAGGTAAACATCTCTCTGTGTCGGTCGTCGTGTTCAGATACTCTATGTTCCACATGCGTGAGCCTTCTAGAGAACTGCTTAAATTCTGTGGTTAATGATTCTACACCTATCTGTAATTGCTCAATTTTGGGTAAAAATAAAGCTGAAATTTGTGCTACAATAGAGTGTGTATCCTGAGTCAGAGCAGTTTCAATGTCATCAGCTGCTGTTGTGGAAGCGTGTATCTCTGCATGTTGTTTTGTTCTCCTGTCTGCATGATTATTTTTTGCTGCCATTCTGTTAGTAGTTTAATAAAAACTATTATAATATCTCTGCATACGCGGTCTTGTGGTTGTTTATATCTGTGTAGTTACTGGGGATATAATCCAGAAAGAAGTGTCTTCTCTCTGTTTCCAATGTGTATGCCACAACTTAACAAGTCACAAGCTTTATGCACATCATGTGCAAAGTAGAACCTTTTATTTGGAGCTCTATCTGGTACTGAGGGTAGGGGAGGGGAGTTCCATTCAAATACTTCAGATCAATGCATATCTGCGTCTCTCAGGTGCACCAGTTTAATTTAGACCATGCCAATGTAACAGCCTGGTATTTATGTGCGTGTCTTAGAGTTTACTATATTAGGGCTGTGTCACTTTAGCAGATCTCTTATGTTGCTGAGGAAGGGAGATTCCCCGTGTAAAAGTTTGTAAGGTGGTATAACTATGCTGTCTGAGCGGCACTGCCTTTTGCGTTGCCAAAGTCTTTCACTTTACAGTCTCTTTATAAGGCCTGGCCCTCCAACAGTTAATACATTCCCAACCAGTATACAGAAATTTGCTTGTACTTTACCCCCTCTCAGATGTCTGCTTCTGCCTTTGTAAAGCGCTTTTGAGCCTCCTCTGTCTCCCCTCGGTCCCTTCGTGTTGTGGTGCTGACTGTTAAGAACTTGTTGTGTTATAGAGGGACAGCTGATGCCTTCCAGTTGCCACGTGGAGTTGCGATATGGCCAAGATGGCGGCTATGCGCTCCGTCTTCTCCTTTCTGACTGCCGTGGTTAGGGTGTGTTCTGACCCTCACGCTTCGTTGCCGGTCGATCACCTAGCCCAGCAATGGTCCCAGACCGGGTATGAACAAGGCTTATGCGTGGGAGCAAGGGAAATGCAGGCTAATAAACGACTTTGTGTAGATTCTTGCCGGAGCTCACATAGCCTGCTGCTCTCCCTTCGCTCCTCCCACCGGAAGTCATCTGGAAGCTGCATTCTTAGTGAGAGGAGGGACAGTGTAGCTGCTGGTGATTTAATAGGGAAATCGATAGCTAGGCTAGTGTATTCAGTGTCCACTACAGTCCTGAAGGACTCATCTGATCTCTGCTGTAAGGACAGAACTCCAAAAAGCCCTTTTTAGGGCTAGAACATCAGTCTGCTTTTTTTTTTTTCTGTGTAATCTAATTGCAGTTGCCTGCCTGCCAGCGTGTGTGTCAGGCTCACAGCGTATACTGTGCCCACTTGCCCAGTGCCACCACTCATATCTGGTGTAACAGTAGTGTACATTTAAAAAAAAAAAAACTTTTTTGACTGTGAAATAATAGCAGACAGCTGCCAGTACCCAAGATGGCCACCAATAAGGCAGATGGGGAGAGTTAGAAAGCTGTTTTGGGGGGGGATCAGGGAGGTTGGGGGCTAAGGGGGGATGCTACACCACAGGATATGTAAAGATGGCGGGGACAATTGTGGGGTGGGGGAGGGAAGGGAGCTGTTTGGGAGGGATCAGGGGGTCTGATGTGTCAGGTGGGAGGCTAATCTGTACACTAAAGCTAAAATTAACCCTGCAAGCTCCCTACAAACTACCTAATTAACTCCTTCACTGCTAGCCATAATACACGTGTGATGCGCAGCAGCATTTAGCGGCCTTCTAATTACCAGAAAGCAACGCCAAAGTCATATATGTCTGCTATTTCTGAACAAAGGGGATTCCAGAGAAGCATTTACAACCATTTGTGCCATAATTGCACAAGCTGTTTGTAAATAATTTCAGTGAGAAACCTAAAATTGCGAAAAAATTTAAGTTTTTTTAAAATTTGATCGCATTTGGCGGTGAAATGGTGGCATGAAATATACCAAAATGGGCCTAGATCAATACTTTGGGTTGTCTACTACACTACACTTAAGCTAAAATTAACTCTACAAGCTCCCTACATGCTCCCTAATTAACCCCTTCACTGCTGGCATAAAACACGTGTGGTGCGCAGTGGCATTTAGCAGCCTTCTAATTACCAAAAAGCAACACCAAAGCCATATAAGTCTGCTATTTCTGAACAAAGGGGATCCCAGAGAAGCATTTACAACCATTTATGCCATAATTGCATAAGTTGTTTGTAAATAATTTCTGTGAGAAACCTAAAGTTTGTGAAAAAGTGAACAATTTTTTTTTTATTTAATCGCATTTGGCGGTGAAATGGTGGCATGAAATATAGCAAAATGGGCCTAGATCAATACTTTGGGTTGTCTACTACACTACACTTAAGCTAAAATTAACTCTACAAGCTGCCTACATGCTCCCTAATTAACCCCTTCACTGCTGGGCATAAAACACGTGTGGTGCGCAGTGGCATTAGCAGCCTTCTAATTACCAAAAAGCAACGCCAAAGCCATATAAGTCTGCTATAATGGCATGTCTGGCACACAGTGTTGGAGCAAGGGTCCATCTGACCACTGATACCTGGTCTGCAAAGCATGGTCAGGGCAGGTATATCACCTACACTGCGCACTGTGAAGCGGGCGTAACCCTTACACGTAACCCTTACACTACCTGATCGATACAACATCATACCTGATGTTTTAAAGCACGTTATTCCAAACAATTTTGGAATGTTAGGTGATTTATGCCCTTTATGGATTAAAACCAGACTCTGCATCAACTATGTAATTTTCCATGGGAGTTTTGCCATGGATCCCCCTCCGGCATGCCACCGTCCAGGTGTTAGTGCCCTTGAAACAACTTTTCCATCACTATTGTGGCCAGAAAGAGTCCCTGTGGGTTTTAAAATTCGCCTGCCTATTGAAGTCTATGGCGGTTCGCCCGGTTCGCAAACTTTTGTGGAAGTTTGAGTTCTCCGTTCGCCAACCCAAATTTTTAGGTTCGCGACATCACTAATCTTTTGTTGAAAAAACAGCAATGCACATGGGTGAACCAAATAAGAAGAAGAATACATTTGTAGCCAACAATCAGCAGCTTCTGAGCCTATCTAGATATGCTTTTAAACAAAGGATACCAAGAGAATGAAACAAATTAGATAATAGAAATAAGTTGAAAAGTTGTTTAAAACTGCAAGCTTACTTTGAATCACGAAAGAAAAAAAAATTGGGTTTCATGTCCCTTTAACTCGTTTAATATTTTGTTTCCTCAGTTACTATAGTTTGTTAATTGTATAGATTATTCATATTGTTACATTTTAAGATAAAAATGAATGCATTTTAAAATAAAAATGAATAAGTTGATATTTACAATGACACTGGTTAATTAGATTACATTTTAGCAATGCATGGGGGTTCACTGATTGTACATAAATCCCTTACAAACCTGACCTTGAATAGGGAGTAAAAGATTCCACTTCTTACAAAGGATAAATTAGAATAAGCAAATATTACAAAAGAGCAAAAAAAATGGTAATGGATGGTTTAAGCTGTAGGGAGAGGTTAGTTAAATTATGTCTGTTTCTGTAGAAATGGTGCAAATGATAAATTATATGAGTACCTGAAATAAATAATTTCAAAGTACAAACTGTGGCCTAGATTACGAGTTCTACAGTAAGCTAAAAAGCACAGTTAACAGGTGCTAACGCTGCTTTTTTACGCCCCCTGGTATTACGAGTCTTAGGTTTAGGGGCACCGCACACTTTTTTTGGCCTTACCGCAAAACGACTTACGTAAACCTCGTAAAGTCTTCTTTCTATGGGACTTCCATTGCGCTGGTATTACGAGTCTGTCCTGGGAGGCCAAAAAGTGAGCGGTACACCCTCTACCGCCAAGATTCCAATTGCATTTTAAAGTCAGCAGTTATGAGTTTTATGTTACAATGCTGTAACACAAAACTCATAACTAAAGTGCTAAAAAGTACACTAACACCCATAAACTACCTATTAACCCCTAAACCGAGGCCCTCCCGCATCGCAATCACTATAATACAATTTTAACCCCTAATCTGCCGCTCCAGACATCGCCGCCACTATAATAAACATATTAACCCTGAAACCGCCGCACTCCCGCCTCGCAAACACTAGTTAAATATTATTAACCCCTAATCTGATGCCCCTAACATCGCCGCCACCTACATTATACTTATTACCCCCTAATCTTCCACTCCGGAACAGCCAATAGAATGCGAGCTCAATCCTATTGAATCAGCCAATAGGATTGAACTTCAATTTTATTTTATTTTATTTATAGGATTTTTTCTACCTTAATTCCGGTTGGCTGATAGAACTCTATCAGCCAATCGGAATCTAAGAGACGCCATCTTGGATGACGTCACTTAAAGGAACCGTCATTCATCGTTAGTCCGTCGGATGAAGAGGATGCTCCGCATCGGATGTCTTGAAGGTGGAGCCGCTCTGTGTCGGATAGATGAAGATGGAAGATGCCGTCTGGATGAACACTTCTGCCCGTCTGGAGGACCACTTCGCCCGGCTTGGATGAAGACTTCTCCCGGCTTCATTGAGGACTTCGGCCCGGTTAGATAAAGACATCTGCCGCTTCCTTGAGGATGGATGTCCGGTCTTCAGAACAGTAAGTTTTGGGTGGGTTTTATTTTTTAGATTAGGGTTTGGGCCGCAAAAGAGCTAACTGCCCTTTTAAGGGCAATGCCCATCCAAATGCCCTTTTCAGGGCAATGGGGAGCTTAGTTTTTTTTAGATAGTATTTTATTTGGGGGCTTGGTTGTGTGGGTGGTGGGTTTTACTGTTGGGGGGGTGTTTGTATTTCTTTTTAACAGGTAAAAGAGCTGATTACTTTGGGGAAATGCCCCGCAAAAGGCCCTTTTAAGGACTATTGGTAGTTTATTGTAGGCTAGGGTTTTTTTTATTGTGGGGGGGCTTTTTTATTTTGATAGGGCTCTTAGATTAGGTGTAATTAGTTTAAATATCTTGTAATTTGTTTTTTATTTTGTTTAATTTAGTGTTTTTTTGTGATTTAGCTAATTTAATTAATTTAATTGTTTTTAATTTAGTTAATTTATTTAATTGTAGTGTAGTGTTAGGTGTTAGTGTAACTTAGGTTAGGTTTTATTTTACAGGTAAATGTGTATTTATTTTAGCTAGGTAGTTAGTAAATAGTTAACTATTTAGTAACTATTCTACCTAGTTAAAATAAATACAAACTTGCCTGTAAAATAAAAATAAACCTAAGCTAGATACAATGTAACTATTAGTTATATTGTAGCTAGTTTAGGGTTTATTTTATAGGTAAGTATTTATTTTAAATAGGAATTATTTAGTTAATGATAGTAATTTTATTTAGATTTATTTAAATTATATTTAAGTTAGAGGGTGTTAGGGTTAGGGTTAGACTTAGGTTTAGGGGTTAATACATTTAGAATAGTGTCTGCAGATTAGGGGTTAATAGGTATAATGCAGGTGTCGGCAATGTCGGGAGCGTCAGATTAGGGGTTGATAAATCTAATGTAGGTGGCAGCGATGTTGGGAGCAGCAGATTAGGGGTTAATAAATATAATGTAGATGGCGGCGATGTCGGGGGCGGCAGATTAGGGGTTAATAAATATAATGTAGGTGGTGGCGATGTCGGGGGAAGCAGATTAGGGGTTAATAAGTGTAAGATTAGGGGTGTTTAGACTCGGGGTTCATGTTAGGGTGTTAGGTGTAAACATAAATTTTATTTCCCCATAGGAATCAATGGGGCTGCGTTACTGAGTTTTACGCTGCTTTTTGGCAGGTGTTAGACTTTTTTTCAGCTGGCTCTCCCAGTTGATTCCTATGGGGAAATCGTGCACGAGCACGTTACACCAGCCCACCGCTGACTTTAAGCAGCATTGGTATTGAAGTGAAGTGTGGAGCAAAAGTTTGCTCTACGCTCACTTTTTGTCTTTTAACACCGGGTTTGTAAAAACTCGTAATACCAGCGCTGTAGGAAAGTGAGCAGTGAGAATAAACTGCTCGTTAGCACCGCACCCCTGTTACCGCAAAACTCGTAATCTAGGCGAAATTTTTTTCAGATGAACTGGTTATGTAAAGGAAAACACATATGATGAAAAGTCACCTTTTAAGTCTAGAGGAAAGGCTTATTCACCTTCAGCAAGGATAAGGCTTTTCAATGTTAGGACAGTCAAGCAGTGGGTGGCTGGGGTAGTGAATGCTGAATCAGTAGATAGCTTTGTCTATTGGTTATGACTCATAATGCAAAAAAAGAAGTCTGTTTAATGTATTAGTGATGATTAAGGGCCAGATTACAAGTGGAGCGCTAATTAGCGGTTTCGCTAGAGTGCTAACTTTGCTATCGGTAAACCTTTTGCGTGAGTCAGTTTGTGCTGGTATTACTAAAGTAAAAAGTTATTGCTCCAGCGCTAACCCGATTCGCAACAAAAAGCCAAACGTACAATGGTTATTACTACCGCAAGCTCAGGGTAGCGCTTAAACAAATAACCAGAGGTCAGAACTCTAGTTAACTTTTTAAATGTGCCCAAACTGCCCCCAAAGTACAGTGTCTAGTGCTTTTTAAACAAAACAGAAAAAACATAGTTGCATTTTTTAATTAAAAAACAGCTGCACTAGGCAGTATTTGGGGACTAAAGTTGACAGCTTTGGGATGTTAGAAAAATACGGCACTCAAAAGTGCCTTTACATTATGGTCTATGGGAACTTTGTGTTTCCAGTAAATATACATTTATATGCTTATATACTGTACATATATATTTATGTGTTAATATCTGTATAATTTTCCAAGAACAGGAGAACACCACCGCTTGAAAGTTAAAACAAGTATCTTTATTATAAATAATTTAAAAATGATACAGGACAGCAGTACCCTGTAATTAGTTAGAATAAGTGTAGCAAAATTGGCTTACGCGTTTCAGCATATAGCCGTAGTCATAGCCTGTTATTCTGCTAGACACCTTCATTTAAAAAGCACAATTTGATTGGGTATCAAAACTCCACCTCTAACTAATTAACCAATGCCCTGCGTGTAATTTGGTTGTCAAAGTTCAGCACAAGTGTTTAATAAGTCTGTTCGTAGAATTAATCCTAATGCTTAGGAACATATGAGCTGAAAGTATAACAAAACTAATCCAACTGCAGAATGACACTATGGACATGTGTCGATTGAGAGTATAAGACAAAACAGTGTGTATAATATTTACGTCAACCAAACAGCATAACAATGAGTTAGCTGCTTAATGGTTAACTCTGTGTCATGTTCACTTGATACTCTTGATTCTCAAAATAAGTGCATGATCAGTATAAAGAAATAAGTTAACCAATACTGTGTATGATATGTATTGTACTTGTTTGATCGTTTTGAACATTGAATTTGACACTATCTTGTGCATACTAAACCTACTATTGGTTATAGGATGCTAATACTAGAGGTAATGGAATGAGTTTCCTTATTGGATGTCACACAATCTCAAGTACAAAATGTAAGTTTATTGTTAGTTTGATTAATCTGTTAATCCAACAACCTAAAGCAGAAAGTTACAAACAAATGTTAATTAAAAGAGCATATCCAATAAGGCATAACTAGCTATAGAAGATTGATTTGGTTATTTCCTCCTTATTGAATAGGGGGAGGGCGAAAATACATAAAGATTTTAAATACCTCCCAATAGTTAATCAAATCTTATTTGGAGTTCAGACCCTCTGGATGTCTTGTCCTGAGTCTGAACATCCAGAAAGCCTCCCTTTTAGCCAACAGCTTCTCAATATTGCCTCCTCTTTTATGAAGTTTTACTTTTTCTATAGCAAACCATCGCAAAGTATGTATTGATCCCTTGTGCTTATTCTTAAAATGACAAACCAATGGAGTGCTAGACTTCCCTCTAGTGATGGTTGACAGGTGTTCCCTAATCCTTGATTTTATATCTCTAGAGGTAAGACCTATATATTGCATCCCACACTCAATGCAAAACAAAAGGTATATAACCTCAGTAGACATACAATTCATGCATGACTTGATCCTAAAGGTTTCCCCTGTCACGTTGCAGGAAAACATTTTGGTTTTAGTAAGATGCTCACATGGTTTGCATTTATTATGTCCACAGGGGTACATACCATTGCTAGTTAACCATGAAGATGGTCTGACAGATTCTGTCTTCAACATCGTAGGGGACAACAATGATCCCAATGTAGGATATTTCTGTATATACAAATAAATACAGTATATATGTATATAAGCATATACAAATATATGTATGTGTTAATATCTGTATATACAAATAAATACAGTATATATGTGTATAAGCATATACATATATATTTATGTGTTAATATCTGTATATACAAATAAATACAGTATATATGTGTATAAGCATATACATATATATTTATGTGTTAATATCTGTATATACAAATAAATACAGTATATATGTGTATAAGCATATACATATATATTTATTGTGATAATATCTGTATATACAAATAAATACAGTATATATGTTTATAAGCATATAAATATATATTTATGTGTTAATATCTGTATATACAAATAAATACAGTATATATGTGTATAAGCATATATATATATATATATATATATATATATATATATATATATATATATATATTTATGTGTTAATATCTGTATATACAAATAAATACAGTATATATGTGTATAAGCATATACAAATATATTTATGTGTTAATATCTGTATATACAAATAAATATAGTAAATATGTATGTAAGCATATGCATATATATTTATGTGTTAATATCTGTATATACAAATAAATACAGTATATATGTGTATAAGCATATACATATATATTTATGTGATAATATCTGTATATACAAATAAATACAGTATATATATATATATATATATATATATATATATATATATACATATACATATATATTTATGTGTTAATATCTGTATATACAAATAAATACAGTATATATGTATATAATCATATACATATATATTTATTGTGATAATATCTGTATATACAATTAATACAGTATATATGTTTATAAGCATATAAATATATATTTATGTGTTAATATCTGTATATACAAATAAATACAGTATATATGTGTATAAGCATATATATATATATATATATATATATATATATATTTATGTGTTAATATCTGTATATATAAATAAATACAGTATATATGTGTATAAGCATATACAAATATATTTATGTGTTAATATCTGTATATACAAATAAATACAGTAAATATGTATGTAAGCATATGCATATATATTTATGTGTTAATATCTGTATATACAAATAAATACAGTATATATGTATATAATCATATAATATATATTTATGTGTTAATATCTGCATATACAAATCTGCATATACAAATAAATACAGTATATATGTATATAAGCATATAATATATATTTATCTGTTAATATCTGTATATACAAATAAATACAGTATATATGTATATAAGCATATACATATATATTTATGTGTTAATATCTGTATATACAAATAAATACAGTATATATGTATATAAGCATATACATATATATTTATGTGTTAATATCTGTATATACAAATAAATACAGTATATTTATATATAAGCATATACATATATATGTATGTGTTAATATCTGTATATACAAATAAATACAGTATATATGTGTATAAGCAAATACATATATATTTATGTGTTAATATCTGTATATACAAATAAATACAGTATATATATAGTAAACTAATAGTTACATTGTATCTATCTTAGGATTTATTTTTATTTTGCATTCAAGTTTGTATTTATTTTAACTAGGTAGAGTAGTTTCTAAATAGTTATTAACTATTTAATAACTACCTAGCCAAAATAAATACAAATTTACCTGTAAAATAAAACCTAACCTAAGTTACACTAACACCTAACACTACACTACAATTAAATAAATTACCTAAATTACATACAATTAACTAAATTAACAACAATTACATCAATTAAATTAGCTAAAGTTAAAAAAAAAACCCACTAAATTACAGAAAATAAAAAACAAATTACAGATATTTAAACTAATTACACCTAATCTAATAGCCCTATTAAAATAAAAAAGCTCCCCCAAAATAACAAAAAACCCTAGCTTAAACTAAACTACCAATAGCCCTTAAAAGGGCCTTTTGTGGGGCATTGCCCCAAAGTAATCAGCTCTTTTACCTGGGAAAAAAATACTGTTGGGGGGTTGTTTGTATTTTTTTCCAGGTAAAAGAGCTGATTATTTTGGGGCAATGCCCCGCAAAAGGCCCTTTTAAGGGCTATTGGTAGTTTAGTTTAGGCTAGGGGTTTTTGTTAGTTGGGTTGTGCTTTTATTTATTTTGATAGGGCTGTTAGATTAGGTGTAATTAGTTTAAATATCTGTAATTTGTTTTTTATTTTCTGTAATTTAGTGTTTGTTTGTTTTTATTCTTTAGCTAAGTTAATTTAATTGATTTAATTGTTGTTAATTTAGTTAATTTTTTTAATTATAGTGTAGTGTTAGGTGTTGTAACTTAGGTTAGGTTTTATTTTACAGGTACTTTTGTATTTATTTTAGCTAGGTAGTTATTAAATAGTTAATACCTATTTAATAACTATTCTACCTAGTTAAAATAAATCCTAAGCTAGATACAATGTAACTATTAGTTACATTGTAGCTAGCTTAGGGTTTATTTTATAGGTAAGTATTTGGTTTTAAATAGGAATAATTTAGTTAATGATAGGAATATTTAGTTAGATTTCTTTTAATTATATTTAAGTTAGGGGATGTTAGGGTTAGACTTAGGTTTAGGGGTTAATAACTTTAATATAGTGGCAGCGATGTTGGGGGCGGCAGATTAGGGGTTAATAAATGTAGGTAGGTGGTGGCGATGTTAGGGATGGCAGATTAGGGGTTAATAAATGTAGGTAGGTTGCGGCGACATTGGGGGAGGGAGATTAGAGGTTAATAAATATAATGTAGGTGGCAGCGATGTTGGGGGCAGCAGATTAGGGGTTAATAAGTATAATGTAGGTGGCGGCGATGTCCGGAGCGGCAGATTAGGGGTTAATAAGAATAATGTAGGTGTCGGGGATGGCAGATTAGAGGTTAATAAGTGTAAGATTAGGGGTGTTTAGACTCAGGGTTCATGTTAGGGTGTTAGGTGTAAACATAAATATCTTTCCCCATAGGAATCAATGGGGCTGCGTTACTGAGTTATATGCTGCTTTTTTGCAGGTGTTAGACTTTTTCTCAGCCGGCTCTCCCAGTTGATTCCTATGGGGAAATCGTGTACAAGCACTTTCAACCAGCTTTTTTGTATTTCAAAGGCGGGTTTGTAAAAACCTGTAATACCAGCGCTGTAGGAAAGTGAGCGGTGAGAGAAAACTGCTCGTTAGCATCGCACCCCTGTTACCGCAAAACTCGTAATCTAGGCGAAAGTCTTTAAAAGTGCCTTTTGTAGGTCATTGACCTAAAGTGACCCAGCTATTTTGTTGAAATAAAAAAAATACTAACCCCCCAAAATAAAAAAAAAACTATCTAAAAGTACCCTGAAAAGGGCATTTGGCTAAACATTGCCCTATAAGGGCATTTGGCTCTTTTGCTGCCAAGTGAAAAAAATAAAATAAAACTAATCTTAAAAATCAATACCAACCCAAAAAAAAAAAAAACACAAACTTACCACTAAACTCCAAGATGGTCATCCATCTTCACCCTGGTTGTGGCAGAGGTTGCGGAGGCAGTGGTTGTCATCTTGCAGCCTTGAACACGGAGCCAGCTGCACACTGAATTTTTGAATATTTTTATATTGGGGGACTCTTGCATTCCTATTGTCTGATTTGCGTTTTTAAATTCAAATCTGCTAATAGAAAAAGCTTTCATTCTCTTTGCTGAGTTGAATTTTAACATGCAAATCAGCCAATAGGAATGCAAGGGTACCACAATATAAAAGGGGTACCTCACATTCAAAATTCAGTGTGCGGCTGATGACTGAATGAAGAGGACCTCTGTGTTCAAGGTTGCAAAATGAAGACCAATGCAGCTGCCACCTCGGCTCCCACCACCGGGATGAAGATGGAGTGCTTCAGGGATGAAGATAGAGCGCCGCCGCCATCATTTTCGGTGAGTACCATTTTGAGGTTTACTGGTAGATTTGTTTTATTTGGGTGTTGCCCTTTTTAGGACAATGCCCAGCCAAATGAACTTTTTAGGGCACTTTTTAGATTAGTTTTTTTAAAGATAGTTTTTTTTATTTTTTTAGGGGTAGGGGTTAATGATAAAAGGTGTTTTTTATTTCAAAAAAGACCTATTTGTAGTTTATTTTCAGAATAGGGTTTTTTATTTTAGGGTGTTTTTTATTTTGGGGTATTAGAACAGGCATAACTCTTTTTTATTTTTAGTAATGTGTTTGTTATTTTTTGTAAGGGTAGTGTTTTTTATTTTCTGTAATGGCAGTTTTTTTACTGTTATGTTAGTTGTTTTTTTACTGTAATGTTAGTTTTTATTATAATCATTTTTTTTTTTTTTTTTTTAAAGGAAGGTTAGATTTTATTTTATTTTAAGGTAAGTTTTTTTTTCTTTTTTTAAAGTTGTTTTTTTTATAAATGTGGGGTTAGATTATTTTGGGGTAACTTAGGGGTTGTTAGGTTAGGGGGTTTAGATGTTAGAGGGTTACTTTGCTTTGGGGGGCTGGTGGTTTAAGCGTTAGTAGTGTAGTGCAGACTTTGCGATGTGGGGTGTGAAGTGGTTTAGGTGTTAATAGTGTAGAACCATACTTTGCGGTATGGTGTGTGGTGGTTTAGGGGTTAATAGTGTAAAAGCATACTTTGAGTTGGGGCATGTGAAGGTTTAGGGGTTAATAGTGTAAAGGGATACTTTGCAATGTGAGGGGGTGGCAGTCATAGGGAGGTTTAGTGCAACTCTCTCTGTATTCTATTCATTCTTTATCCCAGTTTTATTCTTATAGTTAAACAATGTTTTGAAGGTCTTTTTAATGGCTTTCATGACCTCTCTATTTTTTAAGCTGTAGACTAGTGGATTTAACACTGGAACCACAGCAATATAAATTAATGAGAGGATTATATCTAGTTTCTGTGACTTTTCAGACTTTGGTTTCATGTTCATACTTATTGAGGTCCCACAAAATAAAATAACAACCATGAGATGTGAGGAACAGCTGGAGAACATCTTACTTCTTCCTCCTGAGGTCTGAATCTTCAGGATGGTCGATATGATGTAGATATAGGAGATTATGATGAGTACAAAAGGACAACATCCGCATAATACACCAGCAATACTGGTAAACATTATAATGTTTGTGGTGTCACTGCAAGAGATCTTTATCATAGTTTGAGGATCACAGAAGAAATGGTTAATGTCATGTACATCACAGAATCTCAAGTTAGTCACCATCAAAGTTAAAAATAATGATACAATGCTTCCAAAAAACCAGGAGGAACTGGCTAAAAGAATACACATCATTTTGTTCATAATGAGTATATAATGCAGAGGAACACAAATAGCCACATAGCGGTCATAAGCCATGAAAGACAATAATACAAATTCTACAGTAACACATAATGCAAAGAAATACAGCTGTACAATACAGCTTGAGATAGAAATGCTGGTATCTCCGGTGACAGTGGTGACAAAAAGTTTTGGCAAAACCGTAGAGACGTATACGATGTCTTCAACTGACAGATTGCACAGGAAGAAATACATTGGTGTGTGAAGTTGAGACACCAGGCACACAGCTGCAGTAATCATTAGGTTACCAAGCACAGCCAGCAGATACATGATAAAAACTCCTGTACATACTACAGCTTGGTTGTTTGTGGTAGCAAAAAATGACACTAGGAAGAATTCTGTTAGTGATGTGCTGTTTGTTACAGTTGCACTTGGGGTATTTCCTTTTGTAAAGGGGAGAAATAAATTGTTATTTGTCATAGAGATGTTATTTTTTCATTTTGTCCTGAAGAATATTTGTATTTATTATTTAATATTGATATCTGTGTGTGTTCTAAAATTATTTTATTTTTTCCCCTTTTCTTACTAACATCAGTATAAAGATCATTTGGACCTTGTGTACCATCAACTTGATCTTTTTACAAAATAATACCTAGTATATTTACTGAAAAGTTAATCCAAGTCTAAACATTTTTAAAACAAATTAACATCTTGTTTGCTACAATTGTTTTTCAATTGCCAAATTCCACCCACCATTTGCCTTATTTGGAGGTGACAATCTGAGCTTGACCCTGCAACAGACAAGGCTAACCATGGGGAGTATGTTAGAATAAAGTGCATTGTTTTGAAGTTGTTACCTTCAAAATTCAATTAGGGAAATATATGCAGCAGGGTTAGCCTTGAGACGTCTGCAAGGTAGTTTTTCAGTTTCATATATTTTTAGATTAATTGTATGGAAAGGGGCAACATAAATAATGAAATGATACAGCAAGGTTGTTTTACTACCTATAACTAAATATTTTATATTAAAATAAGGTGTCTATTGTCCCTTTAACGATAAAAAATAACACAATTATAAAAGAGAAATACATATATAACCAGAATCTTGTGTTTCTTTCAAGGTTTATGAATATCAATGATAAAATCCCCTTGTAAAGTTTGTGATACATATGTTTCTTGTAGATTTGTTGTGTGTTTTAGTACATTTTGTGTGTTTAACCCTTTCTTGACAGGGTTATAATGTCCGATGTAGACAAATTGAAATCAAGCGATCGTGCACATGATCGTGAGATTTCAATTATGGGATCGGGTCTGGGGGGCGCTATTATGACGCTAGGAACACCCTCCAGACCGCAATCAAATCCAGGAAGCACAGTTGGCTTCAAGACAGCCGTTGACGGCAAAGGGTTAAGTACATTTGCAGATATAAGGTTTTCTACTTCGTTTTTTTTTTCTTCAAATTCAGAGTGTAGCTCTTATAATGGTTTGAAATGACTTTGAAAAGAAAGTAAATAACAAAAGTCAATTTTTGTATTGTTAATAACTAATATAAAGCTGGGAGCATCAGTATTTAGTGACTACACAGCTCATGGTTAGAATTGTCAGATTTCAGCACCACCAGTTTACGGACAGCTCCCTGCAGTTGTCAGGCATCATATAGGAATATACAGAGATAGAACCATATGGAAGGGCAGCAGTTTACAGTCAGACTAAGCTTAATGACTCACATCAACTCTAGAATTTAGGAAAATTAGCTTTGGCTCAGATTTCACCTGACCTGTGTGTTTATTTGTTAATTTGCAGAAATAAATATATCTCTCTGTAATATGTTAGTGCAGGGCTTCTTAGGAATAAATTAAGATGCTTAACACTTTACCATTTGCTTTATGTTATACATATAATCTGCACGTTACAGAACTGTGATCAGACTTTTACTGAAATTTATAAACTGAACAAAGAACCAGCAGCTAAATAATAATCACTCATCTGTCAGATTCTATCAGTTAAATAGTGTAAATCAATTGCAACTTACTTTGACATTTGTAGAATACATTTAAGGTATAGCTGCTAAAGGGGACTGTCTGTATAATCCTAATAGACAACAGCTTAATATTATTGTATTTATAGCCCTTTTCCAAACAAAGAGGTGCCTAGACAGAGAATAGCCTTTGCATCTGCTATCGATATAGTCACGTGCATACTCCTGAGCTCTTATGAGCCTACTTACCGCTAGATTTAGAGTTCTGCGGCCAAAGGGGTGCGTTAGCTACGCATGTTTTTTTTTCCCCCGCACCTTTTAAATACCGCTGGTATTTAGAGTTCACAGAAGGGCTGTGTTAGGCTCCAAAATGGGAGCGTAGAGCATAATTTACCGCCACTGCAACTCACAATACCAGCGGTGCTTACGGACGCTGCCAGCTTGAAAAACGTGCTCGTGCACGATTCCCCCATAGGAAACAATGGGGCTGTTTGAGCTTGAAAAAAATCTAAAACCTGCAAAAAAGCAGCGTTCAGCTCCTAACGCAGTCCCATTGTTTCCTATGGGGAAACACTTCCTATGTCTGCACCCAAAACCCTAACATGTACCCCGAGTCTAAACACCTCTAACCTTACACTTATTAACCCCTAATCTGCCACCCCCGCTATCCCTGACCCCTGCATTATACTATTAACCCCTAATCTGCCGCTCCGTACACCGCTGCAACCTACGTTATACCTATGTACCCCTAATCTGCTGTCCCTAACACCACCGACCCCTATATTATATTTATTAACCCCTAAATTGCCGTCCCCAACGTCGCCGCCACCTACCTACAATTATTAACCCCTAATCTGTCAACCGGACCTCACCGCTACTATAATAAATGTATTAACCCCTAATCCGCCTCATTCCCGCCTCAATAACCCTATAATAAATAGTATTAACCCCTAATCTGCCCTCCCTAACATCACCGACACCTAACTTCAAGTATTAACCCCTAATCTGCTGACCGGACCTCACCGCTACTCTAATAAATGTATTAACCCCTAAAGCTAAGTCTAACCCTAACACTAACACCCCCCTAAGTTAAATATAATTTTTATCTAATGAAATAAATTAATTCTTATTAAATAAATTATTCCTATTTAAAGCTAAATACTTACCTGTAAAATAAACCCTAATATAGCTACAATATAAATTATAATTATATTGTAGCTATTTTAGGATTAATATTTATTTTACAGGTAACTTTGTATTTATTTTAACCAGGTACAATAGCTATTAAATAGTTAATAACTATTTAATAGCTACCTAGTTAAAATAATTACAAAATTACCTGTAAAATAAATCCTAACCTAAGTTACAATTAAACCTAACACTACACTATCAATAAATTAATTAAATAAAATACCTACAATTATCTACAATTAAACCTAACACTACACTATCAATAAATTAATTACATACAAATACCTACAAATAAATACATTTAAATAAACTAACTAAAGTACAAAAAATAAAAAAAGAACTGTTAAAAAAAATAAAAAAATAATTTACAAACATTATAAAAATATTACAACAATTTTAAGATAATTACACCTACTCTAAGCCCCCTAATAAAATAACAAATCCCCCCAAAACAAAAAAATGCCCTACCCTATTCTCAAATAAAAATAGAACAGCTCTTTTACCTTACCAGCTCTTAAAAGGGCCTTTTGCGGGGCATGCCCCAAAGAATTCTGCTCTTTTGCCTGTAAAAAAAAACATACAATACCCCCCACAACATTACAACCCACCACCCACATACCCCTAATCTAACCCAAACCCCCTTAAATAAACCTAACACTAAGCCCCTGAAGATCTTCCTACCTTATCTTCACCACGCCGGGTATCACCGATCCATCCAGAAGAGGCTCCGAAGTCTTCATCCAAGCCCAAGCGGGGGCTGAAGAGGTCCATCATCGGGCTGAAGAGGTCCATCATCCGGCTGAAGTCTTGATCCAAGTGGGGGCTGAAGAGATCCATCATCCGGCTGAAGTCTTGATCCAAGCGGGGGCTGAAGAGATCCATCATCTGGCTGAAGTCTTCTATCAAGTGGCATCTTCAATCTTCTTTCTTCCGGATCCATCTTCATCCCGCCAACGCGGAACATCCATCCTTGCCGACGACTTCCCGACGAATGACGGTTCTTTTAAGGGACGTCATCCGATCAGCCAATAGAATGCAAGCTCAATCTGATTGGCTGATTGGATCAGCCAATCAGAATGAACTTGAATCTGATTGGCTGATTCCATCAGCCAATCAGAATTGTCCTACCTTAATTCCGATTGGCTGATAGAATCCTATCAGCCAATCGGAATTCGAGGGACGCCATTTTGGATGATGTCCCTTAAAGGAACCGTCATTCGTCGGGAAGTCGTCGGCCAGGATGGATGGTCCGCATCTGCGGGATGAAGATGGATCCGGAAGAAAGAAGATTGAAGATGCCGCTTGACAGAAGATGGATGATGGATCTCTTCAGCCCCCGCTTGGATCAAGACTTCAGCCGGATGATGGACCTCTTCAGCCCGATGATGGACCTCTTCAGCCCCCGCTTGGGCTTGGATGAAGACTTCGGAGCCTCCTCTTGACGGATCGGTGATACCCGGCGTGGTGAAGACAAGGTAGGAAGATCTCCAGGGGCTTAGTGTTAGGTTTATTTAAGGGGGGTTTGATTAGGGGTATGTGGGTGGTGGGTTGTAATGTTGTGGGGGGGGTATTGTATGTTTTTTTTACAGGCAAAAGAGCAGAATTCTTTGGGGCATGCCCCGCAAAAGGCCCTTTTAAGGGCTGGTAAGGTAAAAGAGCTTTTCTATTTTTATTTTAGAATAGAGTAGGGCATTTTTTTATTTTGGGGGCTTTGTTATTTTAATAGGGGGCTTAGAGTAGGTGTAATTAGCTTAAAATTGTTGTAATATTTTTATAATGTTTGTAAATTATTTTTTTATTTTTTGTAACTTAGTCCTTTTTTTTTGTACTTTAGTTAGTTTATTTAATTGCATTTATTTGTAGGTATTTGTATGTAATTAATTTATTGATAGTGTAGTGTTAGGTTTAATTGTAGATAATTGTAGGTATTTTATTTAATTAATTTATTGATAGTGTAGTGTTAGGTTTAATTGTAACTTAGGTTAGGATTTATTTTACAGGTAATTTTGTAATTATTTAACTAGGTAGCTATTAAATAGTTATTAGTTATTTAATAGCTATTGTACCTGGTTAAAATAAATACAAAGTTACCTGTAAAATAAATATTAATCCTAAAATAGCTACAATATAATTATAATTTATATTGTAGCTATATTAGGGTTTATTTTACAGGTAAGTATTTAGATTTAAATAGGAATAATTTATTTAATAAGAGTTAATTTATTTTGTTAGATAAAAATTATATTTAACTTAGGGGGGTGTTAGTGTTAGGGTTAGACTTAGCTTTAGGGGTTAATAAATTTATTAGAGTAGCGGTGAGGTCCGGTCGGCAGATTAGGGGTTAATACTTGAAGTTAGGTGTCGGTGATGTTAGGGAGGGCAGATTAGGGGTTAATACTATTTATTATAGGGTTATTGAGGTGGGAGTGAGGCGGATTAGGGGTTAATAACTTTATTATAGTAGCGGTGAGGTCCGGTCGGCAGATTAGGGGTTAATAATTGTAGGTAGGTGGCGGCGACGTTGGGGTGGCAGATTAGGGGTTAATAAAAATAATATAGGGGTCGGCGGTGTTAGGGGCAGCAGATTAGGGGTACATAGGGATAATGTAGGTTGCAGCTGTGTGCGGTCGGCAGATTAGGGGTTAAAAAATTTATTAGAGTGGCGGCGATGTGGGGGGGCCTCGGTTTAGGGGTACATATGTAGTTTATGGGTGTTAGTGTACTTTAGAGCACAGTAGTTAAGAGCTTTATGAACTGGCGTTAGCCCAGAAAGCTCTTAACTCCTGGCTTTTTCCTGCGGCTGGTGTCTTGTCGTTAGATTTCTAACGCTCACTTCAGCCAAGAATCTAAATACCAGCGTTAGAAAGATCCCATTGAAAAGATAGGATACGCAAATGGCGTAGGGGAATCTGCGGTATGGAAAAGTCGCGGCTGCAAAGTGAGCGTTAGACCCTTTCCTGACTGACTCTAAACACCAGCGGGCGGCCAAAACCAGCGTTAGGAGCCCCTAACGCTGGTTTTGATGGCTAACGCAGAACTCTAAATCTAGGCGTTTGTTTTGCTACCAAGAGAACGAAGCAAATTTGATAACAGAAGTAAATGTTATTTAAAATTGCAGCTCTATCTGAATCCTGAACGTTTAATTTTAACTCTGCTGTCCCTTTAAATTGTGTAAATCTATTGCAACTGGATTTGACATTTGTAACACTATTTAAGATAGAACATCAGGAGATTATCTGTATTATTCTAAGGTATAAAGATATATTATTATCATTTGTTAATAACGTGCTACCGTACTCTGCAGCTCTGTGTACCTGATCAGAGGGGTATACAGCACATTACAGTTAGACCTGATGACACAACTTGATACAGGAGGAGGCTTTGGTCTGAAGAGCTTGCAATCTAGAGGTAAGAGAGACATAAAACCCCACATTTCTATTTTTATGATTCAGACAGAGCACACCGTGTAAAATAACGTTTCCCTGTTTACTTCTACCATCACATTTGATAGTAGAGGCACCTTGTAAAGTTTTTTTTGTATTGTAAATGATTTCATTGTAAATGATAAATTGTTTCATATGCCCTGCTCTTAGTTTACTGATTGTTGTGCTAGATTATAAACTCCCACAAGCTTCCGGTAGAGATTTGCGCTAAGTGCAATTAACAAGAGGTCAGACCTATGATTAATTAAAAAAATGTCCCCAATTGTCCCCCAAATAAAGTGTCCAGTTCCTTTATTAAAATAAATAAAATTGGCATCTTTATTTTGTTGGAAAAAGAAAACTAATAAGGGGTTAAATTGAGGGGATGTGGGATGTTAGAAAAAAAAAATACGGCACTGAAAAGTGCCTTTACATTGTGGTCTATAGGGGAACTATGGCCTAGATTTGGAGTTCGGCGGTAAAAGGGCTGTTAACGCTCCGCGGGTTTTTTTCTGGCCGCACCATAAAATTAACTCTGGTATCGAGAGTCCAAAAAAATGCTGCGTTAGGCTCCAAAAAAGGAGCGTAGAGCATTTTACCGCAAATGCAACTCTCGATACCAGAGTTGCTTACGGACGCGGCCAGCCTCAAAAACGTGCTCGTGCACGATATCCCCATAGGAAACAATGGGGCTGTTTGAGCTGAAAAAAAACCTAACACCTGCAAAAAAGCCGCGTTCAGCTCCTAACGCAGCCCCATTGTTTCCTATGGGGAAACACTTCCTACGTCTGCACCTAACACTCTAACATGTACCCCGAGTCTAAACACCCCTAACCTTACACTTATTAACCCCTATTCTGCCGCCCCCCGCTATCGCTGACCCCTGCATTACACTTTTAACCCCTAATCTGCCGCTCCGTAAACCGCCGCCACCTACGTTATCCCTATGTACCCCTAATCTGCTGCCCTAACATCGCCGACCCCTATGTTATATTTATTAACCCCTAATCTGCCCCCCACAACGTCGCCGACACCTACCTACACTTATTAACCCCTAATCTGCCGAGCGGACCTGAGCGCTACTATAATAAATGTATTAACCCCTAATCCGCCTCACTAACCCTATCATAAATAGTATTAACCCCTAATCTGCCCTCCCTAACATCGCCGACACCTACCTTCAATTATTAACCCCTAATCTGCCGACCGGAGCTCACCGCTATTCTAATAAATGGATTAACCCCTAAAGCTAAGTCTAACCCTAACACTAACACCCCCCTAACTTAAATATAATTTACATCTAACGAAATAAATTAACTCTTATTAAATAACTTATTCCTATTTAAAGCTAAATACTTACCTGTAAAATAAATCATAATATAGCTACAATATAAATTACATTTATATTATAGCTATTTTAGGATTAATATTTATTTTACAGGCAACTTTGTAATTATTTTAACGAGGTACAATAGCTATTAAATAGTTAAGAACTATTTAATAGTTACCTAGTTAAAATAATAACAAATTTACCTGTAAAATAAATCCTAACCTAAGATATAATTAAACCTAACACTACCCTATCAATAAAATAATTAAATAAACTACCTACAATTACCTACAATTAACCTAACACTACACTATCAATACATTAAATAAACACAATTGCTACAAATAAATACAATTAAATAAACTATCTAAAGTACAAAAAATAAAAAAGAACTAAGTTACAGAAAATAAAAAAATATTTACAAACATAAGAAAAATATTACAACAATTTTAAACTAATTACACCTACTCTAAGCCCCCTAATAAAATAACAAAGCCCCCCAAAATAAAAAATTCCCTACCCTATTCTAAAATACAAAAATTACAAGCTCTTTTACCTTACCAGCCCTGAACAGGGCCCTTTGCGGGGCATGCCCCAAGAAGTTCAGCTCTTTTGCCTGTAAAAAAAAACATACAATACCCCCCCCCCCAACATTACAACCCACCACCCACATACCCCTAATCTAACCCAAACCCCCCTTAAATAAACCTAACACTAAGCCCCTGAAGATCTTCCTACCTTGTCTTCACCTCACCAGGTATCACCGATCCGTCCTGGCTCCAAGATCTTCATCCAACCCAAGCGGGGGTTGGCGATCCATAATCCGGTGCTCCAAAGTCTTCCTCCTATCCGGCAAGAAGAGGACATCCGGACCGGCAAACATCTTCTCCAAGCGGCATCTTCTATGTTCTTCCATCCGATGACGACCGGCTCCATCTTGAAGACCTCCAGCGCGGATCCATCCTCTTCTCCGACGACTAGACGACGAATGACGGTTCCTTTAAGGGACGTCATCCAAGATGGCGTCCCTCGAATTCCGATTGGCTGATAGGATTCTATCAGCCAATCGGAATTAAGGTAGGAATTTTCTGATTGGCTGATGGAATCAGCCAATCAGAATCAAGTTCAATCCGATTGGCCGATCCCATCAGCCAATCAGATTGAGCTCGCATTCTATTGGCTGATCGGAACAGCCAATAGAATGCGAGCTCAATCTGATTGGCTGATTGGATCAGCCAATCGGATTGAACTTGATTCTGATTGGCTGATTCCATCAGCCAATCAGAAAATTCCTACCTTAATTCCGATTGGCTGATAGAATCCTATCAGCCAATCGGAATTCGAGGGACGCCATCTTGGATGACGTCCCTTAAAGGAACCGTCATTCGTCGTCTAGTCGTCGGAAGAAGAGGATGGATCCGCGCTGGAGGTCTTCAAGATGGAGCCGGTCGTCATCGGATGGAAGAACATAGAAGATGCCGCTTGGAGAAGATGTTTGCCGGTCCGGATGTCCTCTTCTTGCCGGATAGGAGGAAGACTTTGGAGCACCGGATTATGGATCGCCAACCCCCGCTTGGGTTGGATGAAGATCTTGGAGCCAGGACGGATCGGTGATACCTGGTGAGGTGAAGACAAGGTAGGAAGATCTTCAGGGGCTTAGTGTTAGGTTTATTTAAGGGGGGTTTGGGTTAGATTAGGGGTATGTGGGTGGTGGGTTGTAATGTTGGGGGGGGGGGGTATTGTATGTTTTTTTTTACAGGCAAAAGAGCTGAACTTCTTGGGGCATGCCCCGCAAAGGGCCCTGTTCAGGGCTGGTAAGGTAAAAGAGCTTGTAATTTTTGTATTTTAGAATAGGGTAGGGAAATTTTTTATTTTGGGGGGCTTTGTTATTTTATTAGGGGGCTTAGAGTAGGTGTAATTAGTTTAAAATTGTTGTAATATTTTTCTTATGTTTGTAAATATTTTTTTATTTTCTGTAACTTAGTTCTTTTTTATTTTTTGTACTTTAGATAGTTTATTTAATTGAATTTATTTGTAGCAATTGTGTTTATTTAATTTATTGATAGTGTAGTGTTAGGTTAATTGTAGGTAATTGTAGGTAGTTTATTTAATTATTTTATTGATAGGGTAGTGTTAGGTTTAATTATAACTTAGGTTATGATTTATTTTACAGGTAAATTTGTTATTATTTTAACTAGGTAACTATTAAATAGTTCTTAACTATTTAATAGCTATTGTACCTGGTTAAAATAATTACAAAGTTGCCTGTAAAATAAATATTAATCCTAAAATAGCTATAATATAAATGTAATTTATATTGTAGCTATATTATGATTTATTTTACAGGTAAGTATTTAGCTTTAAATAGGAATAAGTTATTTAATAAGAGTTAATTTATTTCGTTAGATGTAAATTATATTTAAGTTAGGGGGGTGTTAGTGTTAGGGTTAGACTTAGCTTTAGGGGTTAATCCATTTATTAGAATAGCGGTGAGCTCCGGTCGGCAGATTAGGGGTTAATAATTGAAGGTAGGTGTCGGCGATGTTAGGGAGGGCAGATTAGGGGTTAATACTATTTATGATAGGGTTAGTGAGGCGGATTAGGGGTTAATACATTTATTATAGTAGCGCTCAGGTCCGCTCGGCAGATTAGGGGTTAATAAGTGTAGGTAGGTGTCGGCGACGTTGTGGGGGGCAGATTAGGGGTTAATAAATATAACATAGGGGTCGGCGATGTTAGGGGCAGCAGATTAGGGGTACATAGGGATAACGTAGGTGGCGGCGATTTGCGGTCGGAAGATTAGGGGTTAATTATTTTAAGTAGCTTGCGGCGACGTTGTGGGGGGCAAGTTAGGGGTTAATAAATATAATATAGGGGTCGGCGGTGTTAGGGGCAGCAGATTAGGGGTACATAAGTATAACGTAGGTGGCGGTCGGCAGATTAGGGGTTAAAAATTTTAATCGAGTGGCGGCGATGTGGGGGGACCTCGGTTTAGGGGTACATAGGTAGTTTATGGGTGTTAGTGTACTTTAGGGTACAGTAGTTAAGAGCTTTATAAACCGGCGTTAGCCAGAAAGCTCTTAACTCCTGCTTTTTTTCTGCGGCTGGAGTTTTGTCGTTAGAGCTCTAACGCTCACTGCAGAAACGACTCTAAATACCGGAGTTAGGAAGATCCCATTGAAAAGATAGGATACGCAATTGACGTAAGGGGATCTGCGGTATGGAAAAGTCGCGGCTGAAAAGTGAGCGTTAGACCCTTACCTACATGACTCTAAATACCGGCGGTAGCCTAAAACCAGCGTTAGGAGCCTCTAACGCTGGTTTTCACGGCTACCGCCGAACTCCAAATCTAGGTCTATGTGTTCCCGCTAAATATATATGTATATGCTTCTACACATATGTATTTATGTATTAATAAATTATATATACACCTGTAAAACATAAATATATATGCTTCTATACATATGTATTTATGTGTTATGTGCATATACAAATGTAAAACATAAATATACATATGCTTCTATACATATGTATTTATGTGTTAATAAGTATATACACATGTAAAAACATAACTATATATATGCTTCTATACATATGTATTTATGTGTTAATAAGTATATAAACATGTAAAAACATAACTATATATATGCTTCTATAGATATGTATTTATGCGTTAATAAGTATATATACATGTAAAACATAACTATATATATGCTTCGATACATATGTATTTATGTGTTAATAAGTATATACACATGTAAAACACACACACACATATATATATACATCTATACATATGTATTTATCTGTTAATTTGTATAAATACACATGTAAACAAATATATATATATATATATATATATATATATATATATATATATATATGTATATGTAAATATTTATGTACATATATATTTTAAATTTGTTGCCCAACACTGTGTGGCTTAACCCTGCTAGGTAATTTATATAAAAAGAAAGAATACTGACGAATTTCATCACTATTTCTTCCTTTGCTTTAAATTTAGTTGGTGTATTCATTCAGATATTCATTTTGCCTAAATGTTACTGTAATAGTCAGTATTCCTATAGCATTATAGTATATTACAGTATATTACACTATAGTATTATACACTGTTATATATGTTACTGTAATTGTCAGTATTCATATAGCATTATAGTATATTACAGTATAATATTACACTATAGTATTATACACTGTGTTATATATGTTACTGTAATTGTCAGTATTCCTATAGCATTATAGTTTATTACAGTATAATATTACACAATAGTATTATACACTGTCTTATATATGTTACTGTAATTGTCAGTATTCCTATAGCATTATAGTATATTGCAGTATAATATTACACTATAGTATTATACACTGTTATATATGTTACTGTAATTGTTAGTATTCATATAGCATTATAGTATATTACAGTATAATATTACACTATAGTATTATACACTGTTATATATGTTACTGTAATTGTCAGTATTCATATAGCATTATAGTATATTACAGTATAATATTACACTATAGTATTATACACTGTGTTATATATGTTACTGTAATTGTCAGTATTCATATAGCATTATAGTATATTACAGTATAATATTACACTATAGTATTATACACTGTGTTATATATGTTACTGTAATTGTCAGTATTCCTATAGCATTATAGTATATTACAGTATAATATTACACTATAGTATTATACACTGATATATATGTTACTGTAATTGTCAGTATTCCTATAGCATTATAGTATATTACAGTATAATATTACACTATAGTATTATACACTATGTTATATATGTTACTGTAATTGTCAGTATTCCTATAGCATTATAGTATATTACAGTAAAATATTACACTATAGTATTATACACTGTGCTATATATGTTACTGTAATTGTCAGTATTCCTATAGCATTATAGTATATTACAGTATAATATTACACTATAGTATTATACACTGTGTTATATATGTTACTGTAATTATCAGTATTCCTATAGCATTATAGTATATTACAGTATAATATTACACTATAGTATTATACACTGTGTTATATATGTTACTGTAATTGTCAGTATTCCTATAGCATTATAGTATATTACAGTATAATATTACACTATAGTATTATACACTGTGTTATATATGTTACTGTAATTGTCAGTATTCATATAGCATTATATTATATTACAGTATAATATTACACTATAGTATTATACACTGTGTTATATATGTTACTGTAATTATCAGTATTCCTATAGCATTATAGTATATTACAGTATAATATTACACTATAGTATTATACACTATGTTATATATGTTACTGTAATTGTCAGTATTCCTATAGCATTATAGTATATTACAGTATAATATTACACTATAGTATTATACACTGTTATATATGTTACTGTAATTGTCAGTATTCCTATAGCATTATAGTATATTACAGTATAATATTACACTATAGTATTATACACTGTGTTATATATGTTACTGTAATTGTCAGTATTCCTATAGCATTATAGTATATTACAGTATAATATTACACTATAGTATTATACACTGTGTTATATATGTTACTATAATTGTCAGTATTCCTATAGCATTATAGTATATTACAGTATAATATTACACTATAGTATTATACACTATGTTATATATGTTACTATAATTGTCATTAGTCCTATAGCATTATATTATATCACAGTATAATATTACACTATAGTATTATACACTGTTATATATGTTACTGTAATTGTCAGTATTCCTATAGCATTATAGTATATTACAGTAAACTATTACACTATAGTATTATACACTGTTATATGTTACTGTAATTGTCAGTATTCCTATAGCATTATAGTATATTACAGTATAATATTACACTATAGTATTATACACTATGTTATATATGTTACTGTAATTGTCATTAGTCCTATAGCATTATAATATATTACAGTATAATATTACACTATAGTATTATACACTTTTATATATGTTACTGTAATTGTCCGTATTTCTATATCATTATAGTATATTACAGTATAATATTACACTATAGTATTATAAACTGTGTTATATATTTTACTGTAATTGTCAGTATTCATATAGCATTATAGTATATTACAGTATAATATTACACTATAATTTTATACACTGTGTTATATATGTTACTGTAATTGTCAGTATTCCTATAGCATTATAGTATATTACAGTGTAATATTACACTATAGTATTATAAATTGTTATATATTTTACTGTAATTGTCAGTATACATATAGCATTATAGTATATTACAGTATAATATTACACTATAGTATTATAAACAGTTACATGTGTTACTGTAATTGTCAGTATTCCTATAGCATTATACTATATTACAGTATAATATTACACTATAGTATTATAAATAGTGATGTCGCGAATATTTCGCCGGCGAATAGTTCCCAGCGAACATAGCATGTTTGCGTTCGCCGCGGCAGGCGAACATATGCGATGTTCGATCCACCCCATATTTGTCATCATTGAGTAATACTTTGACCCTATACCTCACAGTCAGAAGACACATTCCAGACAATCAGCAGCAGACCCTCCCTCCCAGACCCTCCCACCTCCTGGACAGCATCCATTTTAGATTCATTTGGAAGCTGCATTCTTAGTGAGAGGAGGGACAGTGTAGCTTCTGCTGATTTAATAGGGAAATCGATAGCTAGGCTAGTGTATTCAGTGTCCACTACAGTCCTGAAGGACTCATCTGATCTCTGCTGTAAGGACAGCACCCCAAAAAGCCCTTTTTAGGGCTAGAACATCAGTCTGCTTTTTTTTCCCTGTGTAATCTAATTGCAGTTGCCTGCCTGCCAGCGTGTGTGTCAGGCTCACAGCGTATACTATGTCCACTTGCCCAGTGGCAGCACTCATATCTGGTGTAACAGTAGTGTACATTTAAAAAAAACAAACACTTTTTTGACTGTGAAATAATAGCAGACAGCTGCCAGTACAAAAGATAGCCGCCAATAAGGCAGATGGGGAGGGTTAGAAAGCTGGTTGTGGGGGATCAGGGAGGTTGGGGGCTAAGGGGGGATGCTACACCACAGCATATGTAAATTTAAAAAAAAATAAAAAAAATATATATTTTTTTTAAAAACCTTTTATTTTAGTACTGGCAGACTTTCTGCCAGTACTTAAGATGGCGGGGACAATTGTGTGGTGGGGGAGGGAAGGGAGCTGTTTTTGAGGGATCAGGGGGTCTTATGTGTCAGGTGGGAGGGTGATCTCTACACTAAAGCTAAAATTAACCCTGCAAGCTCCCTACAAACTACCTAATTAACCCCTTCACTGCTAGCCATAATACACGTGTGATGCGCAGCAACATTTAGCGGCCTTCTGATTACCAGAAAGCAACGCCAAAGTCATATATGTCTGCTATTTATGAACAAAGGGGATCCCAGAGAAGCATTTACAACCATTTGTGCCATAATTGCACAAGCTGTTTGTAAATAATTTCTGTGAGAGACCTAAAGTTTGTGAAAAAGTGAACAATTTTTTTTTATTTGATCGCATTTGGCGGTGAAATGGTGGCATTAAATATACCAAAATGGGCCTAGATCAATACTTTGGGTTGTCTACTACACTATACTTAAGCTAAAATTAACTCTACAATCTGCCTACATGCTCCCTAATTAACCCCTTCACTGCTGGGCATAAAACACGTGTGGTGCGCAGTGGCATTTAGCAGCCTTCTAGTTACCAAAAAGCAATGCCAAAGCCATATAAGTCTGCTATTCCTGAACAAAGGGGATCCCAGAGAAGCATTTACAACCATTTATGCCATAATTGCATAAGTTGTTTGAAAATAATTTCTGTGAGAAACCCAAAGTTTGTAAAAAAGTGAACAATTTGTTTTTATTTGATCGCATTTGGGGGTGAAATGGTGGCATGAAATATACCAAAATGGGCCTAGATCAATACTTTGTCTTGTCTACTATACTACACTTAAGCTAAAATTAAGATACAACATCATACCTGATGTTTTAAAGCACATTATTCCAAACAATTTAGGAATGTTAGGTGATTTATGCCCTTTATGGATTAAAACCAGACTCTGCATCAACTATGTAATTTTCCATGGGAGTTTTGCCATAGATCCCCCTCCGGCATGCCACAGTCCAGGTGTTAGTCCCATTTAAACAACTTTTCCATCACTATTGTGGCCAGAAAGAGTCCCTGTGGGTTTAAAAATTCACCTGCCTATTGAAGTCTATGGCGGTTTGCCCGGTTCGCCGGTTCGCAAACTTTTGCGGAAGTTCGCGTTCGCAAACTCAAAATTTTAGGTCCGCGACATCACTAATTATAAACTGTTATAAATGTTACTGTAATTGTCAGTATTCCTATAGCATTATAGTATATTACAGTATAATATTACACTATAGTATTATACACTGTGTTATATATGTTACTGTAATTGTCAGTATTCCTATAGCATTATAGTATATTACAGTATAATATTACACTATAGTATTATACACTGTGTTATATATGTTACTGTAATTGTCAGTATCCCTATAACATTATAGTATATTACAGTATATTATTACACTATAATATTATACACTGTTATATATGTTACTGTAATTGTCAGTATTCCTATAGCATTATAGTATATTACCGTATAATATTACACTATAGTATTATACATTGTGTTATTAATGGTACTCTAATTGTCAGTATTCCTATAGCATTATAGTATATTACAGTATAATATTACACTATAGTATTATACACTATGTTATATATGTTACTGTAATTGTTAATATTCCTATAGCATTATAGTATATTACTGTTAGGATATATTAGCATTACCGACGCCATTTTTTCTTTAGGCATCCATTTTGTTTAGGCATCCATTTTGTCTATGAAAAGTTCATTATTCTTGCTTATTATGTACCAAGAAATGTGAGTAATATGTGGATAGCTAGATGTAAACGCCCAGATGTATTTTTATTATTGTTATAGAAATATTACTTTTCACCCAATTATATTTGAATTAGTTTCGTTTCTTCAATGTGAAATATGATGTGAGATGATGTAGTTATGAACACATCATTGTTTAACCCTGTATACTGTAACTATTGCCTATAAGAAGTGTTGTTCATCTTCTAATAAACAGAACAGCTTTTAGACTGACTTGCTGCGTGGTCTGATTTCTGTTCCCGAGATATTTCGTCAAGTGACAATTCAGTTCCTGGTGATGGTATAGGATAAGGCCAAGTGCTGACTGACACTCCCCCCTGAGAATAACACCTAACAATTCTGGTGTTAGAGCGTGGGATTCGCACTGGGTAAGTAGATGAGTGTTTTTTTACTCTACTTTTCCGTGTGTGAATCTGAACCTAAATTTTTTTTAAAGGTGTTAGTGATACATATAAAGAGGCCCATTTATCAAGCTCCGATTGGCGCTTGAGGGCCCGTGTTTCTGGCGAGTCTTCAGACTCGCCAGAAACAGCAGTTATGAAGAAGACCGCTGCTCCATAACCCTGTCCGCCTGCTCTGAGCAAGCAGACAGGCCCATTAGCCGTGAATCTGCAGGGGGCTGCATTGCACCAGCAGCTCTTGTGAACTGCTGGTGCAATGCTGAATACGGAGAGTGTATTGCTCTCAGGTCCACAAGACCTTTGTTAAATAGGCCTCATACGGTTAAAGTCATTTTATAAGGGGTTCCTGCGGTGGAGGCACAGGTTTGCTGAGGTTTGACAGCATTTAAAGTGGCATGTTTGAGTCTTGCTTTGTATTAACCCCTCTGCTTGTTGATGCTTTTTTCTTGATCGCTTATGCTTTTACTGCCATATCATTTGTGTTGTGCTGTGCTGAGCTGGCTGCCTTAAATAATGTACAGAGAGCAGGAGAATGTTATTACATATTTAATGTCTACGAAGGGGTTAACAGTTTCATTGCAAGGCAGGGAGCCGTGCACGCTGAAGTTTTCTCCTGCATTCAGAAACGTTATGAGTAGAGAAAGCAGGGGCCAGTGCTGTGTAATGAGTGTTGGTCTGTCGGTTCTCACTGTGTCTTGTGTTACGTGTAAAAGATTTACCCTACGCTAAATATCTGAGGATATAATATCCTGTCTAAAAAAAGAATTTGCTTATGTCTCAATCTGCTGGGAAAATGGCCATTCCTTGCAAATTCGGACACTTTCAGATACATTTTAAATTTGGTGGCAAGTGAATCTTATTGTATTTCTAAATGTCTTTGCTATGTTTGACATACATGTTTTCCTGAAAGAGAAAGAACGTTAATGTGTTTTCTTTGTCACTACAAGTTTGATGTATGATAAAATTGCTTTAGAATAAATGTTAGGAGTTAATTTATGGTATGCAAGTTTATATGAGATTGTGTGTGTATCGCTGTAAAAATGACCTTGGTGCATTTTTCTTTCTGAATGTGAATTATTAAGGCTAGTTTCTTAGCTAAGAAATAGGATGTCGTAATGAGGAATTTTAAAGTGTTATTGTTGCAACTTGATTTAAAGTCATATGTATGTTCTTAATTATGTGTGTTATTAATAGCATTTGTTAGTTTTAAGTGATATTTGTTTTATGCAAATAAAGACTCTCCACCTGTTGCGGCATATAAATATTTTGTTTTTGCAAGTGAACTATTTAAGGGATTTGTAAATGTGCGGATGTTTGAGTGACTTCGGTCACGATTTGGTAAATAAAAGATTAACAGTTTAATTCAAGTATGTTGTGTGCGTAATGTAAGATTCATGCAAGAAGTTAAACACAGGAGAATAGAAAAGACTATACTCTGTATGCTATTAATTGTTTCTAAATAGTGATGTCGCGAATAGTTCGCCGGCAAATAGTTCCCGGCGAACATAGCTTGTTCGCATTCGCCGCGGCGGGCGATCATATGCGATGTTCGATCCGCCCCCTATTCATCATCATTGAGTAATACTTTGACCCTGTACCTCACAGTCAGAAGACACATTTCAGCCAATCAGCAGCAGACCCTCCCTCCCAGACCCTCCTACCTCCTGGACAGCATCCATTTTAGATTCATTTGGAAGCTGCATTCTTAGTGAGAGGAGGGACAGTGTAGCTGCTGCTGATTTAATAGGGAAATCGATAGCTAGGCTAGTGTATTCAGTGTCCACTACAGTCCTGAAGGACTCATCTGATCTCTGCTGTTTTTAAAAAAAATTAAAAACCTTTTATTTTAGTACTGGCAGACTTTCTGCCAGTACTTAAGATGGCGGGGACAATTGTGGGGTGGGGGAGGGAAGGGAGCTGTTTGGGAGGGATCAGGGGGACTGATGTGTCAGGTGGGAGGCTGATCTCTACACTAAAGCTAAAATTAACCCTGCAAGCTCCCTACAAACTACCTAATTAACCCCTTCACTGCTAGCCAAAATACACGTGTGATGTGCAGCAGCATTTAGCGGCCTTCTAATTACCAGAAAGCAACGCCAAAGTCATATATGTCTGCTATTTATGAACAAAGGGGATCCCAGAGAAGCATTTACAACCATTTGTGCCATAATTGCACAAGCTGTTTGTAAATAATTTCTGTGAGAGACCTAAAGTTTGTGAAAAAGTGAACAATTTTTTTTTTTATTTGATTGCATTTGGCGGTGAAATGGTGGCATTAAATATACCAAAATGGGCCTAAATCAATACTTTGGGTTGTCTACTACACTACACTTAAGCTAACATTAACTCTACAAGCTCCCTACATGCTCCCTAATTAACCCCTTCACTGCTGGGCATAAAACACGTGTGGTGCACAGTGGCATTTTGCAGCCTTCTAATTACCAAAAAGCAACACCAAAGCCATATAAGTCTGCTATTTCTGAACAAAGGGGATCCCAGAGAAGCATTTACAACCATTTATGCCATAATTGCATAAGTTGTTTGTAAATAATTTCTGTGAGAAACCTAAAGTTTTTGAAAAAGTGAACATTTTTTTTTTATTTGATCGCATTTGGCAGTGAAATGGTGGAATTAAATATACCAAAATGGGCCTAGATCAATACTTTGGGTTGTCTACTACACTACACTTAAGCTAAAATTAAGATACAACATCATACCTGATGTTTTAAAGCACGTTATTCCAAACAGTTTAGGAATGTTAGGTGATTTATGCCCTTTATGGATTAAAACCATACTCTGCATCAACTATGTAATTTTCCATGGGAGTTTTGCCATGGATCCCCCTCCGGCATGTCACAGTCCAGGTGCTAGCCCCCTTGAAACAACTTTTCCATCACTATTGTGACCAGAAAGAGTCCCTGTGAGTTTTAAAATTTGCCTGCTTATTGAAGTCTATGGAGGTTCGCCCGGTTCGCCGGTTCGCGAACTTTTGCGGCAGTTCGTGTTCGCGGTTCGTGAACCCAAAATTTTAGGTTTGCGACATCACTATATTTAAAGCATTTGGGTCTGTTTCTGTTGCAAGTAGAGTAATTCAGTAGAGTTTTAATATAAATTGGTAACATATTACTGTGTAATCTTATTTATGCTGCGATGGATCTTATTTAAATATGCAGGTTATGATACAATGAAGAAGTAAAGTTTTGATGGTAAATAGGACAAGTGTCTTAAACATGGCTAGTTTGAAAATGTAATATACATGTTATAAATGGTTAGTCCTTAAAGGGACAGCACACTGTAAACTAGTTTTTATTTTAATGTATTTTCAATGACTTGTTATACAAGCTGCATAGTATAAAATGTAGGAGAAAATGTATTTGCAAGTTTATTTGTATATATGAAGTAGCTGGTTTTGTGCTTTTAAAACACAGTTTATTGCAATGGGTTGAATTTCGGATAATAAGCATATCTCATTGTATTACTTATCTTATATTTGTCTGTAAAACCGGAGCTCAGTGCTTAGACAGAGCAATGGAAAATTGTCATTTTATTACTTAAAGGGCCAGATCACTCATGGGAAAGAGTTCATGAGCAGCAATAACACTGCATTAACAAGTAAAGGAGATAAAACATAAATGTAGTAGTTTGTAAAATATTTATTTCTTTATATTTTTTTGTTCTCCTTCTTTGTAGTTCCGCTCAATTTCCCTAGAACACCCTGATAAAAGGGCAGTGCTATTTGCATAAGACCTGGATGATTTTCTATGTTTGTTTTACAATAGCTTGGTTACATCTCCACCTTGTGCAGCGACCTTTCCTTGTATATATTATATAAAATCTGCCATTTAGATAGCAGACATTCACGCAGTGTAAATCAATCCTCTCTGTAAGGCAAACTGAAATGATGACAGCTGCCTGCAATCTTTCGGCTAGATTACGAGTCTTGTGTTAGTCTTAAAAAGCAGCATTGGCAGGTCCCAACGTTGCTTTTTAACGCCCGCTGGTATTACGAGTCTTGAAGGTACAGATGTGCCGCTCACTTTTTTGGCCAGACTCAGAAATACCGCAAATCCACTTACGTCAATTGCGTATCCTATATTTTCAATGGAACTTTCATAGAGCCAGTATTACGAGTCTGACCAAAAGTGAGCGGAAAACGCTCTCCTGTCAAGACTGGTACCGCATTTTAAAGTCAGTAGTTAAGAGTTTTACACTACAACGCCGTAGCATAAAACTCTTAACTAAAGTGCTAAAAAGTACACTAACACCCATAAACTACCTATTAACCCCTAAACCGAGCCCCCCCACACATTGCAAACACTTAAATGCATTTCTTTAACCCCTAATCTGCCGAACCGGACATCGCCACCACTATAATAAATATATTAACCCCTAAACCGCTGCACTCCCACATCGCATACATTAAATAAATATTATTAACCCCTAATCTGCCGGCCCTAACATCGCCGCCACCTACCTACATTTATTAACCCCTAATCTGCTGCCCCCAACGTCGCCGCCACTATAATAAAGTTATTAACCCCTAAACCTAAGTCTAACCCTAACCCTAACACCCCCTAACAAATATAATTTCAATAAATCTAAATAAATTTACTACAATTAACTGAATTATTCCTATTTAAAACTAAATACTTACCTATAAAATAAACCATAAGATAGCTACAATATAACTAATAGTTACATTGTAGCTAGCTTAGGGTTTATTTTTATTTTACAGACAGCTTTGTATTTATTTTAACTAGGTAGAATAGTTATTAAATAGTTATTAACTAATTAATAACTACATAGTTAAAATAAATACAAAAGTACCTGTAAAATAAAACCTAACCGAAGTTACAATTACACCTAACACTACACTATAATTAATATAATTACCTAAATTAAATACAATTATTATTATTATTATTATCAGTAATTTGTAGAGCGCCAACAGATTCCGCAGCGCTAGGTAATGTCATGAATTGGATCTGCTCATTGCCGTGTCGCCGCGGCTCACAGATCCCCTCTGTATCACGTCACGTTGCCTAGCAACGTGACGCGGTATCTGGCTCTCCTCCTGACGTCAGAGTCTCCCTGCCTTCAAATCTCGGCGGGAGATCTGAATTGGCGCCCGTTTGTTTTCTCTGTTCTATCTCCCGGACCGGACCTGAGTGAGTAATTCTTTTTGTCTCCCTTGCCTGAATCCTTGCCTGAATACTCTCTGCCAGTTTGCCTAACCTGCTAATAAGGATTTTATGTTTGTTTACTAACCTGCATACAAGGACATTTGCTTTATCTAAACCTGCTAAAAGGAATATCTGTTTGTTTGATAATCATCATAAAGGGACATTTGCTTTATCCAAACCTGCTAAAAGGAATCTTTGTTTATTTACTAACCTGCTTAAAGGGACATTTGCTTTATCCAAACCTGCTAAAAGGAATCTTTGTTTATTTACTAACCTGCTTAAAGGGACATTTACTTTATCCAAACCTGCAAAAAGGAACCTCAGTTTGTTTACTAAACCTGCTTAAAAGGGACATTTGCTTTATCCAAACCTGCTAAAAGGAATCTTTGTTTATTTACTAACCTGCTTAAAGGGACATTTGCTTTATCCAAACCTGCTAAGAGGAATCTTTGTTTATTTACTAACCTGCTTAAAGGGACATTTACTTTATCCAAACCTGCTAAAAGTAATCTCAGTTTGTTTACTAAACCTGCTTAAAGGGACACTTGCTTATCCAAACCTGCTAAAAGGAATCCTTGTTTATTTACTAACCTGCTTAAAGGGACATTTGCTTTATTACTTGCTAAAGGAATTTCACTTAGTTTATTTATCTTCTTAAAAGGACATTTGCTTTCTTCAATCCTGAGTGGGTCACGTCCAGGATATTTCTCAGTGTGCTAGCGTGTGTTTTTTACTTTTCACGCTAGCAGTTGGGTTGAATCCTGAGCTGGTCCTTTACGGCTGACATTACAAACGGGCCATAAAAATGGACCCCACTGAATTATCCATGGCCGTGACCCACCAGGGACAGTTATTGGGATCTCATGCTACCCACTTACAATCCTTGGACGCAAAGTTGGATCAGATAACTATTTTACTTCAGAATATGGCTGCTCCTATACCTCCTAATCCTATTCCTTTGGATCCCTCTCCCCCTACGAATCCTACCAATCAGACACAAGCTCAGCTCAGTCCCAGGATACCTCTTCCGGACAAATATGATGGGAATCCTGAGGATTGTAGGGGTTTTTTGAATCAGTGTCGCCTTCATTTTCGGAATAGTCCAGTTCTCTTTGCAACTCCCTCCTCTAGAATCACTTTCCTTATATCCTTAATGAAAGGTAGAGCCTTAGCCTGGGTATCACCTTTGCTTGAAAAGAATGATCCAATACTCCAGGATGTGGATACATTTCTCTCTGTCTTTTCAAATGTCTTCGATAAGCCAGGGAGGTCTGCCGCTGCTGAAGCTTCTCTTCTAGACTTACGACAAGGTGGTCAACCTGTATCTCAATATGCCATTGAATTTCGCACTCTAGCTTCTGAGACTACCTGGAATCAGGGAGCTCTTAGAGCAGCTTTTCGCAAAGGACTCTCTGAACGTCTCAAAGATGAGTTGGTCTATCGTGAAATCCCAGAATCTCTAGAGGCTCTGATAAATCTTTGTATTTGTCTCGATTCCAGATACCGCGAACGCCAACAAGAAAGAGAGAGAAATCAGAAAGCTTCTAATCGTCCTTTTCGTCTGGTACCTCGTATCTCAAACCCTTTAACTCCCGTTTCTCCACCTTCCGATCAGACTGAACCAATGGAAATTGGCACCATTAGATTAACTGAAACTGAACGTCTGAGGAGACGATCTCTTGGACTGTGTTTATACTGTGGCCTTAAAGGACATTTATTAAAAGATTGTCCTACCAGACCGGTAAAAGCCAGGGCTTAACTTCTGTCCAGGGAACTAAGTTAAGCCAAATAGGATCTCATTCCCTCAATAATAAACTTTTTGTTCCGGTTACTCTTCAAATTGGAGGAGACAGGATTCATACTCAAGCTCTCATTGACTCTGGTGCTGGAGGAGTCTTCATCGATTCCACATTTGTAACTACTCACTCTATTCCATTAAGCAAAAAGGAATATTCTATTCCAGTCTCCACTGTTAGTGGAGATCCTTTGGGTCCCGGACTTATCCAGTTTGCTACTAGACCCATTCTCTTTTCTGTTGGAATTCTTCATTCAGAGACAATATGTTTTGATGTAATCTCGACTCCTCAATTTCCCATAATATTGGGTCTTCCCTGGCTCCAGTTACATAATCCTGTATTCTCCTGGACTCAAGGCGAACTCATTTCCTGGGGATATACTTGTCAAAATAGGTGTCTTCAGATTCCCACGAAAGTGCCTCTCACCATTGCTCTCACTATTGACACCTCTGGGTCGTTACCCACACCTTATCAAGATTACGTTGATGTTTTTTCCAAGAAAGAAGCAGAACGGCTTCCCCCACATCGTACTTTTGATTGCCCCATTGATCTACTTCCTGGGGCAACCTACCCTCGTGGCAAGACGTATCCGCTCTCAAGGCCAGAGAATGTTGCCTTAGAGGAATATATCCAAGATAGTTTGGCTAGAGGTTTTATTCGACCTTCCTCTTCTCCTCTTGGGGCTGGTTTCTTTTTTGTGGGAAAGAAGGATGGAGGACTGCGACCTTGTATTGATTATCGGGGTTTGAATCAAATCACAGTCAAGAATAGTTACCCTCTGCCTCTTATTCCTGAACTGTTCACTTATCTTCAAGGAGCTACAATATTTACCAAACTAGACCTTCGTGGTGCTTATAACCTTATTCGCATGCGCAAAGGAGACGAATGGAAGACAGCCTTTAACACTCGATTTGGGCATTATGAATATCTGGTTATGCCTTTTGGGTTGTGTAATGCCCCTGCTGTTTTTCAACACTTCGTCAATGAGATCTTTCGGGATTTTTTGAACTCCTTCGTCATTATCTACCTTGACGATATTTTAATTTTTTCTCACAATTATCAAGATCATGTACACCATGTCAGGAAGGTTTTGCAACGGTTACGAGACAATCATCTATTCGCCAAATTGGAGAAATGTTCATTTCATCAAAAATCCATACCCTTCTTGGGTTATGTAATATCTGAATCTGGATTTGAAATGGATCCGAATAAACTTTCTTCCATTTTGGATTGGCCTAGACCTGATTCTCTTAAGGCTCTACAACGGTTTCTTGGCTTCGCCAATTATTACAGGAAATTTATCAAAGGATTTGCTACTATTACTTCTCCTCTCACGTCACTCACTAGAAAGGGGCAAGATTGTAAAGAGTGGTCCCCAGAGGCTATTAAGGCCTTTGAGTCTCTCAAAAAGGCCTTTTCTTCTGCACCCATACTCCGTCACCCAAATCCGGATTTTCAATTTATCCTAGAAGTGGATGCTTCTTCTGTTGCTGCTGGGGCTGTTCTTTCCCAACGAATACCTGACACGGGTAAGATTCATCCTGTAGGTTTCTTTTCCAAGAAATTTACTTCTTCTGAATTAAATTATGACGTTGGCAATAAGGAATTATTAGCCATCAAGATGGCTCTGGACGAATGGAGGCATTGGTTGGAGGGTACTACCTTTCCATTTTCCATACTCACGGATCATAAAAATCTTCTTTATCTCCAAACTGCCAAACGATTGAATTCCAGACAAGCTCGTTGGTCTTTATTCTTTTCACGTTTTAATTACAATCTTTCCTATATACCTGGTTCTAAGAATATAAAAGCGGATGCCTTATCCAGGCAGTTTCAATCTACCTCTACTCCAGAATCTGGTACCATACTTCATCCACAAGAAGTCATAGCTCAATTATCAACCTCTTGTTTACAGGAGTTACAGTCTGCTCAAAAGGATCTTCCTTCTTCCTTTAAATCTCCTGACGGTTTATTATTTGTTCCTGAACGTCTCCGTCCAAAGATTCTCCATTGGGCTCATGATAGTCCTCTCTCTGGACATCCTGGCGTCAGTAACACGACTCGGAATCTTAAACAGTATGTCTGGTGGCCTACTCTCTCTCAAGATGTTAAAGATTATGTCTCAGTTTGCACTCAATGTGCTACAAATAAAGCTCCTCGTCAACTCCCTTCTGGTTTACTTCAACCTTTACCCATTCCTCACCAGCCTTGGACCCATCTATCTATGGATTTTATTACAGACCTTCCTCTTTCTGCCGGAAACAACACTATTTTAGTGGTGGTTGACAGGTTTACGAAGTCTGCCCATTTCATTCCTTTGCCTGGTCTTCCATCTGCCAAGGGACTTTCTGAGCTTTTCCTTTTGCATATCGTGAGATTACATGGTTTTCCTTTGGACATCGTCTCCGATAGAGGGGTACAATTTGTTTCTCGGTTCTGGAAATGGCTCTGCAAACATTTTGGCACTACAATCTCTTTATCAACCTCTCATCATCCACAGTCTAATGGTCAAACCGAGAGAGTAAACCAATGTTTGGAGACTTACCTTAGACATTATGTGGACCATCATCATTCTAATTGGACTCGTTATCTTCCTTTAGCGGAGTTGGCCCATAATGCTCGTTACAATTCATCTCTTCAGTCTTCTCCCTTTTTTGCAGCTTATGGATTTCAACCCAGAACATTTCCTCTGTATACTTCCTCTTCTGAAAATCCTGCTTCTGATCAAACTGCTCGGAGATTAACTCGACATTGGCGTAAAATACGTGATCTTCTTTCCAAAGCTTCTAAAAGATACAAGTTTTTTGCTGATCGCAGACGGAAGAAGGCTCCTAATTTTCGTCCTGGAGACAAGGTGTGGATTTCTACTCGTCACCTTCATCTCAAACAACCTTCTATCAAATTGGGGCCTCGATATGTGGGTCCTTTCCGAATACTGGGTCAAGTTTGTTCTACTGCATATCGAGTTGCTCTTCCCAAGACTCTCAAAGCTCACCCTGTGTTTCATGTTTCTCTCCTGAAACCGGTGAAATCTAATAGATTTTCTAAATCTCTGCCCAAACCTCCGCCTCTCTTGGTACAGGGACAGCCTGAGTTTGAGATTGCTCACATTCTGGATTCCAAACTTCGTGGCAAGAAACTATACTATCTCATCCATTGGAAGGGTTATCCGGTCACGGAACGGACTTGGGAACCAGCCCGGCATGTTCACGCCCCTGCTTTGATTAAAGCCTTTCACAAAGCTTATCCTGCTAGGCCTGGTCCTGTCCCCCGGAGGGGTCCTTGAGAGGGGGGTGCTGTCATGAATTGGATCTGCTCATTGCCGTGTCGCCGCGGCTCACAGATCCCCTCTGTATCACGTCACGTTGCCTAGCAACGTGACGCGGTATCTGGCTCTCCTCCTGACGTCAGAGTCTCCCTGCCTTCAAATCTCGGCGGGAGATCTGAATTGGCGCCCGTTTGTTTTCTCTGTTCTATCTCCCGGACCGGACCTGAGTGAGTAATTCTTTTTGTCTCCCTTGCCTGAATCCTTGCCTGAATACTCTCTGCCAGTTTGCCTAACCTGCTAATAAGGATTTTATGTTTGTTTACTAACCTGCATACAAGGACATTTGCTTTATCTAAACCTGCTAAAAGGAATATCTGTTTGTTTGATAATCATCATAAAGGGACATTTGCTTTATCCAAACCTGCTAAAAGGAATCTTTGTTTATTTACTAACCTGCTTAAAGGGACATTTGCTTTATCCAAACCTGCTAAAAGGAATCTTTGTTTATTTACTAACCTGCTTAAAGGGACATTTACTTTATCCAAACCTGCAAAAAGGAACCTCAGTTTGTTTACTAAACCTGCTTAAAAGGGACATTTGCTTTATCCAAACCTGCTAAAAGGAATCTTTGTTTATTTACTAACCTGCTTAAAGGGACATTTGCTTTATCCAAACCTGCTAAGAGGAATCTTTGTTTATTTACTAACCTGCTTAAAGGGACATTTACTTTATCCAAACCTGCTAAAAGTAATCTCAGTTTGTTTACTAAACCTGCTTAAAGGGACACTTGCTTATCCAAACCTGCTAAAAGGAATCCTTGTTTATTTACTAACCTGCTTAAAGGGACATTTGCTTTATTACTTGCTAAAGGAATTTCACTTAGTTTATTTATCTTCTTAAAAGGACATTTGCTTTCTTCAATCCTGAGTGGGTCACGTCCAGGATATTTCTCAGTGTGCTAGCGTGTGTTTTTTACTTTTCACGCTAGCAGTTGGGTTGAATCCTGAGCTGGTCCTTTACGGCTGACAGGTAATATGCGATGTTCGATCCGCCCCCTATTCGTCATCATTGAGTAATACTTTGACCCTGTACCTCACAGTCAGAAGACACATTTCAGTTAATCAGCAGCAGACCCTCCCTCCCAGACCCTCCTACCTCCTGGACAGCATCCATACAATTAATTACAATTAAATAAAATTATCTAAAGTACAAAAAAAACCCCACTAAATTACAGAAAATAATAAAATAATTACAAGATTTTTAAACTAATTACACCTAATCTATTTCCCCTAACAAAATAATAAAGCCGTCCCAAAATAAAAAAAAGCCCTACCCTACACTAAATTACAAATAGCCCTTAAAAAGGCCTTTTGCGGGGCATTGCCCCAAAGTAATCACGTCTTTTACCTGGAAAAAAAAGTACAAATCCCCCCCCCTACATTAAAACTTCCTTAGGAAAACGGATAGGTTGTCAGTGCCTCAGGAAGCAATTCTAGTATGCTTAGATGTTGAAGGACTTTATTCCTCAATTCCACACAAAGTAGGGATTGAAGCATGTTAACATTTCCTCATGACAAGAGGAGTCCATGTTCAAAAACACACTGATTTTGTGGTGAACCTACTTAAATTCGTTCTCACAAATAATGTATTCATGTTCGACAACAAGATCTATAAGCAATTGCGAGGCACAGCTATGGGCGCTACATGTGCCCCGACTGACGCGTGCCTACACCTGGGCAGCTGGGAGATGGATGAGGTGTTCCAGAATCCCATTTTTGAGAGATATGTCCACATATGGCTGAGGTATGTGGACGATGTCTTCCTAGTGTGGGAAGGTCCAGAGGATACACTTAATGAATTTGTTGGTACCCTTAATGACAACGATAGGAACATCTCTCTAACCCTACAATATAGCAGGGAAGAGATATCTTTCCTAGATGTCAAAGTAAGGATTGAAAGAGGGACTCTAATGACTGAAAACTATTGCAAGGATACTGCGACAAATAGTCTCCTGTTGGCATCAAGCCATCACCCCAATCATTTGAAAAAGGGAATTCCTAAAGGGCAATTCCTTAGGCTGCGCAGAAATTGCTCAACCAAGGAAAAATACATAAAACATGCTCTAGATATGGAAAAAAGATTTGGGGATCGAGGCTATTCAAAAAAGGTTGTAAAAAAAGCTTTTCATCATGCAATGCATGAAGATAGAGATAAACTCCTCTCACCCCAAATTAAGAAAAAAGACCCTAAAATAAGACTCATCACTGATTACAACTGCCATTGGCATACCCTGAGGAATATCCTTGCAAAAAATTGGCAGGTGCTTACTAGTGATGAAAGTGTTTCTAAGGAAGTGGGTGACTTCCCGAACATAACTGCAAGGAGGGCACCCAATCTCAAAGACAAACTGGTGAGGAGCCTGTCCCAACCTAAACAAATGGATTGGTTGACTAAACATAGATCAGCAGGTAATTTTCCCTTCGGAAAATGTGTAGCATGTAGATACATGCTAAAAACTAAAGAGTTTAGTACAAATACGGGAAAAATTTACAAACTCAAATACTTTGTGAACCATAACACTGAAGGTGTTATCTACCTACTTGCCTGCAGTTGCCCCCTTTTCTATGTGGGGAAAACTAGAAGGGCCTTAAAGGACCGAATCACTGAACATTGTGATGATATAAAGAACAAAAACCCAAAAAGTAATGTGGCTAAACATTTTGAACATACTCACACCTGTGATCCTGATTCTCTAAGGTTTATAGGCATTGACAGGGGCATCATGAATGGCAGAGGGGGAGACAATGACAAAGTCCTCCTCTGCAAGGAATGCAGGTGGATCTCAATTCTTGAGACCCAGTTTCCCCAGGGTCTAAATGACAAGCTGGACATGGCTTGTTTTCTTTAATAAATCCATGGTATTTTTGTTTAAATAAACATATAAAGTTTATATTTTTCAAAATTCCCTTTTTCTTCTTTTTTATTAGAAACCTTATGAAATTTTTGATACATATGTCTGTATAGAATTTTTTTAAAAAAAAACAAAACAAAATTATACATATGTATTTATATACACTAGTTTGTTTGACACTTTTATAATTATTGGATAATATTTCCTATTTGTAAGGCTGTACTATTCTATTTTTATTCTTTATCTAAGTATATTCCAGGCAATCTAAAAATCCTTTGATGTAACGGCTGCCTGAGTATGACATGCAATAATTTCACCCTCCAGCAGAGGCGTTACAATGATTCCTATAAATTAGGACGTAATGATGTAATCTGAATTCCGCCCTGACGAAGACGAGTGGGTGAAACGCGCGTCGGCATTGGTTATGCCGGCCGGTCATGTGATGCATGTGTTTGCCACTGTTGATTGGATTCTTGAATGAAGACGCCGCTCTGCTCCTGCATACAGTATCTGCCTGCGCTGTTATACCTGTTGCTGAAGGAAGCAAGGATAAAGCACGAACAGGTCGTATGAACGCTGCCTTTGAAATGGCAATATTAACACTGCCAGCTATCATACTGGATAGTAATTCCTAATTGCTGTTTCCCCGCCGTGGGTTGTTGAATGACAATAGCAGCTAAACGACCATACTTCTAACATCAGATCGACATACTCGGTTGAACTCTTTGACGCTACTTGAATAAGTGACGATACCTATACTACTTGTGTGCATGCCTACTAATACACGCTCACTACTCTTGCTACTTGGAATACTAACTGTGGCTGCATGGAACATGTGATGCTTTTCGCCTTACTGACAAGCATGACTGCATGATGAACTTGCCATAACATAAGCTTTGGCTATAGCATACAATCTGCATGATCTATACTACTTTGCTTAGCAGTCTATAGTTGGGCATGAAACACTGCTGAATCTGTTGCTTTATCAAGTATGGCTATGATGTGCACTATCTTATATATGTGTTCTACTTTGTACATATCTAGGGGATCCACTAATCAGTCTGCTTAGATCCCCTTTGAAAACCTGCCCAGCGTTACTCCCCTTCACTGGGGTGCTGTGTGCAGCTGGGTGTAGCTTGACTGAAGTGGTCCTCTGAGGTATACGCCTGAGACATTGTATATATAACAGAGCTTGAATCTTGTATGTATTTGAATCCTGCACTTTATGAGATTTTTATATTCTGCTCTGGCCTTCTACAACTCTGTAATTTTCCTGCTAAGGATTAAGCCTCATTTACTGTGCTCACTGGCTGAGCAGATGGCAGGGTTCATTTAGGCCTAGACCTAGAATACGGTCTATTGAGAACAACATTACCATTATATCACATGTGACGAGTACATGTACCCCTGACCGGTCAGGTTTATTATTATTGTTTCTATTTATTTCGTAAGGTTTTTTTCAAACTCAATATGTATATATTTTTCAATTGATGAGTTACTACTATCTTTTCAGCCTGTGTGTGCCTCTTGGGTAAGGGAGTATGCTATCCCATAATTAAAAATTGCAATTTTGACAAAACTGAGTGATATGAGCTTTTTTCTGTAAAAGAGTGCTGAATTCCCTGTCTTTAGTTCAGGATTACAATCCTGAGGCTTTCTCTCTTGCCAACCCATACTATACATATATATATGTGTGTGTGTGTGTGTGTGTGTGTGTGTGTGTGTGTGTACTATAGAATTATATTATACTATATACTTACAGAACAATATATATATGTGTACTATAGTATTACATTATACTATATACTTACAGAACATTATATATGTGTACGATACTATTACATTATACTATATACTTACAGAACAATATATATATGTGTACTATAGTATTACATTATACTATATACTTACAGAACATTATATATGTGTACGATACTATTACATTATACTATATACTTACAGAACAATATATATGTGTACTATAATATTACATTATACTATATACTTACAGAACAATATATACTGTATGCGTACTATAGTACTATATTATACTATATACTTACAGAACAATATATATGTGTACTATAGCACTACATTATACTATATACTTACAGAACAATATATATGTGTACTATAGTATTACATTATACTATATACTTACAGAACAATATATATGTATACTTTAGTACTACATTATTCTATTTACTTACAGAACAACATATGTGTACTATAGCACTACATTATACTATATACTTACAGAACAATATATTTGTGTACTATAGCATTACATTACTATATACTTACAGAACAATATATATTTGTACTGTAGTATTACATTATACTATTTACTTACAGAACAATATATATATATATATATATATATATATATATATATATATATATATATATATGTGTACCATAGTATTACATTATACTATATACTTACAGAACAATATACAGTATATGTGTACTATAGTATTACATTATACCATTGACGTGTGGTGAGGTCAGAGGCTGGTGAGGCACTGGCTTAGATACACAGGAGAAACACATATGAACCCAATAGAGGAAGCTTAAATTAAACTAAAGCATTGTTTCTTAACCGCAGTCCTCAAGTACCCACAACAAGACAGGTTTTCATTATAGCTGAACCAGTGCACAAGTGAAATAATCAACTGATAGGTAGGAGCAAGTTAGTAACCATAATGTTACTGATCAGCTGATTTCTTCACCTGTGCACCAGTTCAGCTATGATGAAAACCTGGCCTGTTGAGGGTACTTGAGGACCATGCTTGAGAAACATTGCACTAAAGCACCAGCTCATCTGCAATGTGTTGATTACCTGGAGAATAAAGCACACACACTCTACTCACTGACATGTGTGTGTATGTATATGTATGTGTGCAAATGAGAATCACTGATTCAAGGGAGGAAAGCATAATTCTGTCATTATATAAAGCCCTGGTAAGACCTCACCTTGAGTTTGGAGTGCAGTTCTGGGGACCGATCGCTAAAAAAGATATTGCAGAACTAGAACAAGTTCAGAGAAGGGCCACAAAGCTAATAAGGGGATTGGAGAAATTAACCTATGAGGAGAGGCTAGCCAAACTGGGTCTGTTTTCTTTAGCAAAAAGGCGCTTGAGAGGTGACATGATTACTTTATATAAATATATTGAAGGCCCATATACAGAGATGGCAGAAGCTCTGTTTATTCCAAGAAAATTGTTTCTGACAAGAGGTCATAATTTAAGGTTGGAGGAAAGGAGATTTAATCTCCTGCAACGGAAACATTTTTTCACTGTAAGAGCAATAACATTGTGGAACTCATTACCAAAGGAGGTAGTGAATGCCAATACGATAGAAAAATTAAAAATTGTCTGGATACATTTCTGTATATAAACAAAATTCATGGATATGATTGCTAGTATTAAATAGGTCACCTTTTAATGGGGTTATTTAAGCTTAACTGGAGCTTTTTGTATTTTAGATTTGTATAGGTTGAACTCTATGGACTTCAGTCTTTTTTCAACCTTATCTACTATGTTACTATGTAAATATATGTTTATGTGTGTATGTGCTTGTGTTTATATGTGTGTGTGTGTATATATGTTCATTTTTGTGTGGATGTGCATGTATGTGTGTGTCTGTGTGTATGTGTGTGTATATCTGCATGTTTGTGTATGTGTGCGTGTGTGTGTTTGTGTTTATGTGCAATATGGGCGTATAAGTGCATGCATGTGTGTGTAAATTAGTGAATGTGTGTGTGTTTATGTATGTTATTTAATTATTTTTTTTACATTGGTTGGATTGTCATGCAATAGTCTGGCACATTGCCCCTACCGATATCAGGCTCTGGATTCACCACCACTGGTATTACAAGCTGAAAGTAAAAACTTTTTTTTTAGTTTAAATTACATTTTTGTAACCATATCAAGCTGTTGTGCATAGTATATAGCTGCCCATAGACACCTTTAGACATAGTTATTATGCAAATGCAAAAATACTGTTGTTTTTAAAAAAAAATGTGTTTATCTTTGTTGCCATGGTATCACTACCAGCTTGTATGCGGGATCCCCTGGCAAAAGCAAATCTAATATGCCACTATTAATCTGTGGCTCTGCTGACATATATAGGGTAACTTTGGCTTGATGTTTTTTGCATACAGAATGTCCATTATGTTTAAGTCTAGTAAGAATTTATTGATAAAGTATATAAGGGGTAAAAGAATAGTTTAACATACATGAGTAAATACAAAAGGCTTTAAAAGGGCACACCCTTGGTTCATAATGTTATAGTCAGTATTTTGCCAAACATCTTTGTTTTTAAGGAAAATACATTTTGGATATTCCCTATTTTGTCTAAAATCACTATCTCACACATGGAAAACAAAACTAAAGATGATAATACAATTGCTGTAATGAAAGTTTCAATAGAAAATGTAAAACCTAGAATGGCTTAGCTCACAAAAGATGCTCTAGTCTGAACTTTTCTATTTAAATAGTATTATTGTTTATTTTATTTACCTTTTATTCTATAATTACAGCACAAGAAATGTATTTTAGTATCTTGCCCATAGGCAACTGATTAATATATGAACACAGTTTATGTTAAAATCACAAAAAATTAACCTATCTCTTTGAAGAGAAATAATCAGACCTTAACCAGCTAGGTGTCATGTGTGATCGTGATATACTGTTTCATAGCAAGCCACTATCCTGACACCCAGAGACAAACACAATACACTATTTAATAATGTTTAATACACACACTGTCTGACACTAAAGTAGCTATTATAGCAAGCCACTATCCTGACACCCAGAGACAAACACAATATACTTTTTAATAATGTGTAATACACACACTGTCTGATACTAAAGTAGCCATTATAGCAAGCCACTATCCTGACACCCAGAGACAAACACAATACACTTTTTAATAATGTGTAATACACACACTGTCTGACACTAAAGTAGCCATTATAGCAAGCCACTATCCTGACACCCAGAGACAAACACAATACACTTTTTAATAATGTGTAATACACACACTGGGGGGTAGTTATCAAGCCGTCTACTTTTCTGGCTTCGCCGGCCCAATACGCCCGCCTAAGCTCGCCTACCTTCGCCGCCGCGGACCTGAAAAAATACGCCTAAGTTATCAAATAAAGCTGTCAAAAAGCCGCGGGGCGATGAGCAGCGGACTGTGACAGTTATCACTCATCCGATCTCGCTGCTCTTCGGCTTTTTCCCAGCTTTATTGCTAGTCTGTCACTAAGCACCCACACTAAACTGCACTGTTCTACCCCCTATACCGGCGCCCCCGGAGCCTCCCGCAACTCAATAAAGTTACTAACCCCTAAACCGCCGCTCCTAGACCCTGCCGCAACTCTTATAAATGTATTTACCCCTAAACCGCCACTCCCTGAACCCGCCGCAACCTATAATAAATTTATTAACCCCTATCCTGCCCCCCCTACACCGTCGCCACCTATAATAAATTTATTAACCCCTATCCTGCCCCCCACTACGACGCCGCCACTGTAATAAATTTATTAACCCCTAAACGTAAGTCTAACACTAACCCTAATGCCCCCCTAACTTAAATATTAATTAAATAAATCTAAATAATATTTATATTATGAACTAAATTAATCCTATTTAAAACTAAATACTTACCTTTAAAATAAACCCTAATATAGCTACACTATAAATAATAATTATATTGTAGCTATCTTAGGATTTATTTTTATTTTACAGGCAACTTTCAATTTATTTTAACTAGGTACAATAACTATTAAATAGTTATTAACTATTTAATAGCTTACCTAGCTAAAATAAAGAGAAATTTACCTGTAAAATAAATCCTAACCTAAGTTACAATTACACCTAACACTACACTATACTTTAATAAATTAATCCTATTTAAAACTAAATACTTACCTGTAAAATAAACCCTAATATAGCTACAATATAAATAATAATTATATTGTAGCTATCTTAGGATTTATATTTATTTTACAGGTAACTTTGTATTTATTTTAGCTAGTTAGAATAGTTATTAAATAGTTATTAACTATTTAATAACTACCTAGCTAAAAGAAATACAAAATTACCTGTAAAATAAATCCTAACCTAAGTTACAATTAAACCTAATACTACACTATCATTAAATTAATTAAATAAACTACCTACAAATAACTACAATTAAATACAATTACATAAACTAACTAAAGTACAAAAAATAAAAAAGCTAAGTTACAGAAATTAAAAAAATAATTTACAAACATTTTACAAATATTACAACAATTTTAAGCTACTTACACCTAATCTAAGCCCCCTAATAAAATAACAAACCCCCCCAAAATAAAAAAATGCCCTACCCTATTCTAAATTAAATAAAGTTCAACGCTCTTTTACCTTACCAGCCCTTAAAAGGGCCATTTGTGGGGGCATGCCCCCAAAAGTTCAGCTCTTTTGCCTGTAAATGAAAAATACAACCCCCCCCCAACATTAAAACCCACCACCCACATACCCCTAATCTAACCCAAACCCCCCTTACAAAAACCTAACACTAATCCCCTAAAGATCATCCTACCTTGAGTCGTCTTCACTCAGCCGAGCAGCGATGGAACCCAAGTGGACATCCGGACCGGCAGAAGTGATCATCCAAGGGGCGCTGAAGAAATCTTCCATCCGATGAAGTCATCATCCAGGCGGCGCTGAAGAAGTCTTCGATCCGGGCGATGTCATCTTCCAAGCCGGGTCTTGAATCTTCCTTCCACCGCCGCGGAACATCCTTCTTCACCGACGGACTACGACGAATGAAGGCTCCTTTAAGGGACGTCATCCAAGATGGCGTCCCCTCAATTCCGATTGGCTGATAGGATTCTATCAGCCAATCGGAATTAAGGTAGGAAAAATCTGATTGGCTGATGGAATCAGCCAATCAGATTCAAGTTCAATCCGATTGGCTGATCCAATCAGTCAATCAGATTGAGCTCGCATTCTATTGGCTGATTAGTTAATAATATAAATATTATTTAGATTTATTTAATTAATATTTAAGTTAGGGGGGCGTTAGGGTTAGTGTTAGACTTAGGTTTAGGGGTTAATAACGTTATTATAGAGGGCGGCGGTATAGGGGGGCAGGATAGGGGTTAATAGGTATAATGTAGGTGGCGGTGGGCTCTGGGAGCGGCGGTTTAGGGGGTAATAACTTTATTTACTTGCGGCGGTGTAGGGGGGACAGATTAGGGGTGTTTAGACTCGGGGTACATGTTAGGGTGTTAGGTGCAGACATCTCCCATAGGAATCAATGGGATGTCTGTCAGCAGCGAACTTGTACTTTCGCTATGGTCAGACTCCCATTGATTCCTATGGGATCCGCCGCCTCCAGGCTGGCGCTTTGAAAACCAGGTACGCTGGGCCGTAAAAGTGCCGAGCGTACCTGCTAGTTTTTTGATAACTAGCAAAAGTAGTGAGATTGTGCCGCACTTGTGTGTGGAACATCTGGAGTGACGTAAGAATCGATCTGTGTCGGACTGAGTCCGGCGGATCGAAGCTTACGTCACAAAATTCTACTTTTGCCGGTCTCGAGCCTTTGATAACTAAGGCGAATCAGCCTCGCCACAAATACGCTGCGGAATTCCAGCGTATTTGAGGTTGACGGCTTGATAACTAGGCCCCACTGTCTGACACTAAAGTAGCCATTATAGCAAGCCACTATCCTGACACCCAGAGACAGACACAATATACTTTTTAATAATGTTTAATACACACACTGTCTGACACTAAAGTAGCTATTATAGCAAGCCACTATCCTGACACCCAGAGACAAACACAATACACTATTTAATAATGTGTAATATACACACTGACACTAAAGTAGCTATTATAGCAAGCCACTATCCTGACACCCAGAGACAAACACAATACACTATTTAATAATGTGTAATATACACACTGTCTGACACTAAAGTAGCCATTATAGTAAGCCACTATCCTGACACCCAGAGACAAACACAATACACTTTTTAATAATGTTTAATACACACACTGTCTGACACTAAAGTAGCCATTATAGCAAGCCACTATCCTGACACCCAGAGACAAACACAATACACTATTTAATAATGTGTAATACACACACTGTCTGACACTAAAGTAGCCCTTATAGCAAGCCACTATCCTGACACCCAGAGACAAACATAATACACTATTTAATAATGTGTAATACACACACTGTCTGACACTAAAGTAGCCATTATAGCAAGCCACTATCCTGACACCCAGAGACAAACACAATACACTATTTAATAATGTTTAATACACACACTGTCTGACACTAAAGTAGCCATTATAGCAAGCCACTATCCTGACACCCAGAGACAAACAGAATACACTATTTAATAATGTTTAATACACACACTGTCTGACACTAAAGTAGCTATTATAGCAAGCCACTATCCTGACACCCAGAGACAAACACAATACACTATTTAATAATGTGTAATACACACACTGTCTGACACTAAAGTAGCCATTATAGCAAGCCACTATACTGACACCCAGAGACAAACACAATACACTATTTAATAATGTGTAATACACACACTGTCTGACACTAAAGTAGCCATTATAGCAAGCCACTATCCTGACACCCAGAGACAAACACAATACACTGTTTAATAATGTGTAATACACACACTGTCTGACACTAAAGTAGCTATTATAGCAAGCCACTATCCTGACACCCAGAGACAAACACAATACACTATTTAATAATGTGTAATACACACACTGTCTGACACTAAAGTAGCTATCATAGCAAGCCACTATCCTGACACCCAGAGACAAACACAATACACTTTTTAATAATGTGTAATACACACACTGTCTGACACTAAAGTAGCCATTATAGCAAGCCACTATCCTGACACCCAGAGACAAACACAATACACTATTTAATAATGTTTAATACACACACTGTCTGACACTAAAGTAGCCATTATAGCAAGCCACTATCCTGACACCCAGAGACAAACACAATACACTATTTAATAATGTTTAATACACACACTGTCTGACACTAAAGTAGCCATTATAGCAAGCCACTATCCTGACACCCAGAGACAAACACAATACACTATTTAATAATGTGTAATACACACACTGTCTGACACTAAAGTAGCCATTATAGCAAGCCACTATCCTGACACCCAGAGACAAACACAATACACTATTTAATAATGTGTAATACACACACTGTCTGACACTAAAGTAGCTATCATAGCAAGCCACTATCCTGACACCCAGAGACAAACACAATACACTTTTTAATAATGTGTAATACACACACTGTCTGACACTAAAGTAGCCATTATAGCAAGCCACTATCCTGACACCCAGAGACAAACACAATACACTGTTTAATAATGTGTAATACACACACTGTCTGACACTAAAGTAGCCCTTATAGCAAGCCACTATCCTGACACCCAGAGACAAACACAATACACTTTTTAATAATGTGTAATACACACACTGTCTGACACTAAAGTAGCCATCATAGCAAGCCACTATCCTGACACCCAGAGACAAACACAATACACTATTTAATAATGTGTAATACACACACTGTCTGACACTAAAGTAGCCCTTATAGCAAGCCACTACCCTGACACCCAGAGACAAACACAATACACTATTTAATAATGTTTAATACACACACTGTCTGACACTAAAGTAGCCATTATAGCAATCCATTATCCTGACACCCAGAGACAAACACAATACACTATTTAATAATGTGTAATACACACACTGTCTGATACTAAAGTAGCCATTATAGCAAGCCACTATCCTGACACACAGAGACAAACACAATATACTATTTAATAATGTGTAATACACACACTGTCTGATACTAAAGCAGCTATTATAGCAAGCCACTATCCTGACACCCAGAGACAAACACAATACACTTTTTAATAATGTTTAATACACACACTGTCTGACACTAAAGTAGCCATCATAGCAAGCCACTATCCTGACACCCAGAGACAAACACAATACACTATTTAATAATGTGTAATACACACACTGTCTGACACTAAAGTAGCCATTATAGCAAGCCACTATCCTGACACCCAGAGACAAACACAATACACTATTTAATAATGTGTAATACACACACTGTCTGACACTAAAGTAGCCATTATAGCAAGCCACTATCCTGACACCCAGAGACAAACACAATACACTATTTAATAATGTTTAATACACACACTGTCTGATACTAAAGTAGCCATTATAGCAAGCCACTATCCTGACACCCAGAGACAAACACAATACACTTTTTAATAATGTGTAATACACACACTGTCTGACACTAAAGTAGCCATTATAGCAAGCCACTATCCTGACACCCAGAGACAAACAGAATACACTATTTAATAATGTGTAATACACACACTGTCTGACACTAAAGTAGCTATCATAGCAAGCCACTATCCTGACACCCAGTGACAAACACAATACACTATTTAATAATGTGTAATACACACACTGTCTGACACTAAAGCAACAGAGTTAAAAGGGGCTGTATCCAGAT
>NC_069505.1:614865904-614875904 GCF_027579735.1 Bombina bombina | reverse complement strand
ATTATATACAGTTATACTTATTTAGGCAGTAGTTTTTTGCACCTGTATTATATACAGTTATACTTATTTAGGCAGTAGTTTTTTGCACCTTTATTATATACAGTTATACTTATTTAGGCAGTAGTTTTTTGTACCTGTATTATATACAGTTATACTTATTTAGGCAGTAGTTTTTTGTACCTGTATTATATACAGTTATACTTATTTAGGCAGTAGTTTTTTGTACCTGTATTATATACAGTTATACTTATTTAGGCAGTAGGTTTTTGCACCTGTATTATATACAGTTATACTTATTTAGGCAGTAGATTTTGCACCTGTATTATATACAGTTATACTTATTTAGGCAGTAGTTTTTTGCACCTGTATTATATACAGTTATACTTATTTAGGCAGTAGTTTTTGCACCTGTATTATATACAGTTATACTTATTTAGGCAGTAGTTTTTTGCACCTGTATTATATACAGTTATACTTATTTAGGCAGTAGTTTTTGCACCTGTATTATATACAGTTATACTTATTTAGGCAGTAGTTTTTTGCACCTGTATTATATACAGTTATACTTATTTAGGCAGTAGTTTTTTGCACCTGTATTATATACAGTAATATTTATTTAGGCAGTAGTTTTTTGCACCTGTATTATATACAGTTATACTTATTTAGGCAGTAGTTTTTTGCACCTGTATTATATACAGTAATACTTATTTAGGCAGTAGTTTTTTGCACCTGTATTATATACAGTTATACTTATTTAGGCAGTAGTTTTTGCACCTGTGTTATATACAGTTATACTTATTTAGGCAGTAGTTTTTGTACATGTATTATATACAGTTATACTTATTTAGGCAGTAGTTTTTTGTACCTGTATTATATACAGTTATACTTATTTAGGCAGTTTATTGGGTACCCTAGTTTCTCCTTATGTAACTATTTAGTGAGAGGGTACCTTTATACTCTGGCGCCGGATACAGGGATCTTTAGTGTGGGTTTTTAGGCCCATATATTTTTCTTCTATATGCAATTATTTAAATTACATCCCCCCGAACACAGTATGGAGTGGTGTGAACTGACATATAATTATATATATATATATATATATATATACACACACACACACACACACATATATATATATATATATATATATATATATATATATATATAAACACACACATATATATATATATATATATATATATATATATATATATATATATATATATATATATATATATAATATAAATATTCAGTGCACATCTAAAAATTGCTGATAATCTTTTATGCAAGTGTGGGATGTCTTGGGGGGCCCAAAAAGAATTGTTGCACCAGGGCCCTATGTTCTTAGGTCCGCCACTGGTGAGACTTAAAAAAAAAAAAAAAACTTCTTTAAGATGTCATGGATGTATTAATTATTACCTTTGGTTTGGTGCCTGCCCAAAGCAAAAGAGATTGTGGGGATAAAGAATGGTAGTGAGTAAAAAATTAAAAAGATATCTGTAGCTAAAGATCCTTTATTCTGTCGTCATGAGCCTCCAGATATTTTTTTTCAATCCCCAAAATCTCTTTAGTTTTTTGCACCTGTATTATATACAGTTATACTTATTTAGGCAGTAGTTTTTTGCACCTGTATTATATACAGTTATACTTATTTAGGCAGTAGTTTTTTGCACCTGTATTATATACAGTTATACTTATTTAGGCAGTAGTTTTTTGTACCTGTATTATATACAGTTATACTTATTTAGGCAGTAGTTTTTTGTACCTGTATTATATACAGTTATACTTATTTAGGCAGTAGTTTTTTGTACCTGTATTATATACAGTTATACTTATTTAGACAGTAGTTTTTGTACCTGTATTATATACAGTTATACTTATTTAGGCAGTATTTTTTTGTACCTGTATTATATACAGTTATACTTATTTAGGCAGTAGTTTTTTGCACCTGTATTATATACAGTTATACTTATTTAGGCAGTAGTTTTTTGCACCTGTATTATATACAGTTATACTTATTTAGGCAGTAGTTTTTTGTACCTGTATTATATACAGTTATACTTATTTAGACAGTAGTTTTTTGCACCTGTATTATATACAGTTATACTTATTTAGACAGTAGTTTTTTGCACCTGTATTATATACAGTTATACTTATTTAGGACAGTAGTTTTTTGTACCTGTATTATATACAGTTATACTTATTTAGGCAGTAGTTTTTTGTACCTGTATTATATACAGTTATACTTATTTAGGACAGTAGTTTTTTGCACCTGTATTATATACAGTTATACTTATTTAGGCAGTAGTTTTTGCACCTGTATTATATACAGTTATACTTATTTAGGCAGTAGTTTTTTGCACCTGTATTATATACAGTTATACTTATTTAGGCAGTAGTTTTTTGCACCTGTATTATATACAGTTATACTTATTTAGGCAGTAGTTTTTGCACCTGTATTATATACAGTTATACTTATTTAGGCAGTAGTTTTTTGCACCTGTATTATATACAGTTATACTTATTTAGGCAGTAGTTTTTTGCACCTGTATTATATACAGTTATACTTATTTAGGCAGTAGTTTTTTGCACCTGTATTATATACAGTTATACTTATTTAGGCAGTAGTTTTTTGCACCTGTATTATATACAGTTATACTTATTTAGGCAGTAGTTTTTTGCACCTGTATTATATACAGTTATACTTATTTAGGCAGTAGTTTTTTGCACCTGTATTATATACAGTTATACTTATTTAGGCAGTAGTTTTTTGCACCTGTATTATATACAGTTATACTTATTTAGGCAGTAGTTTTTTGCACCTGTATTATATACAGTTATACTTATTTAGGCAGTAGTTTTTGTACCTGTATTATATACAGTTATACTTATTTAGGCAGTAGTTTTTGCACCTGTATTATATACAGTTATACTTATTTAGGCAGTAGTTTTTTGCACCTGTATTATATACAGTTATACTTATTTAGGCAGTAGTTTTTTGTACCTGTATTATATACAGTTATACTTATTTAGGCAGTAGTTTTTTGCACCTGTATTATATACAGTTATACTTATTTAGGCAGTAGTTTTTTGTACCTGTATTATATACAGTTATACTTATTTAGGCAGTAGTTTTTTGCACCTGTATTATATACAGTTATACTTATTTAGGCAGTAGTTTTTTGCACCTGTATTATATACAGTTATACTTATTTAGGCAGTAGTTTTTTTGCACCTGTATTATATACAGTTATACTTATTTAGGCAGTAGTTTTTTGCACCTGTATTATATACAGTTATACTTATTTAGGCAGTAGTTTTTTGCACCTGTATTATATACAGTTATACTTATTTAGGCAGTAGTTTTTGTACCTGTATTATATACAGTTATACTTATTTAGGCAGTAGTTTTTTGCACCTGTATTATATACAGTTATACTTATTTAGGCAGTAGTTTTTGCACCTGTGTTATATACAGTTATACTTATTTAGGCAGTAGTTTTTTGCACCTGTATTATATACAGTTATACTTATTTAGGCAGTAGTTTTTTGCACCTGTATTATATACAGTTATACTTATTTAGGCAGTAGTTTTTTGCACCTGTATTATATACAGTTATACTTATTTAGGCAGTAGTTTTTTGCACCTGTATTATATACAGTTATACTTATTTAGGCAGTAGTTTTTTGCACCTTTATTATATACAGTTATACTTATTTAGGCAGTAGTTTTTTGTACCTGTATTATATACAGTTATACTTATTTAGGCAGTAGTTTTTTGTACCTGTATTATATACAGTTATACTTATTTAGGCAGTAGTTTTTTGCACCTGTATTATATACAGTTATACTTATTTAGGCAGTAGTTTTTTGTACCTGTATTATATACAGTTATACTTATTTAGGCAGTAGTTTTTTGTACCTGTATTATATACAGTTATACTTATTTAGGCAGTAGTTTTTTGCACCTGTATTATATACAGTTATACTTATTTAGGCAGTAGTTTTATGTACTGTATTATATACAGTTATACTTATTTAGGCAGTAGTTTTTTGCACCTGTATTATATACAGTTATACTTATTTAGGCAGTAGTTTTTTGCACCTGTATTATATACAGTTATACTTATTTAGACAGTAGTTTTTGCACCTGTATTATATACAATTATACTTATTTAGGCAGTAGTTTTTTGCACCTGTATACAGTTCTACTTATTTAGGCAGTAGTTTTTTGCACCTGTATTATATACAGCTATACTTATTTAGGCAGTAGTTTTTTGCACCTGTATTATATACAGTTATACTTATTTAGGCAGTAGTTTTTTGCACCTGTATTATATACAGTTATACTTATTTAGGCAGTAGTTTTTGCACCTGTATTATATACAGTTATACTTATTTAGGCAGTAGTTTTTTGCACCTGTATTATATACAGTTATACTTATTTAGGCAGTAGTTTTTTGCACCTGTATTATATACAGTTATACTTATTTAGGCAGTAGTTTTTTGCACCTGTATTATATACAGTTATACTTATTTAGGCAGTAGTTTTTTGCACCTGTATTATATACAGTTATTCTTATTTAGGCAGTAGTTTTTGTACCTGTATTATATACAGTTATACTTATTTAGACAGTAGTTTTTTGCACCTGTATTATATACAGTTATACTTATTTAGGCAGTAGTTTTTTGCACCTGTATTATATACAGTTATACTTATTTAGACAGTAGTTTTTTGCACCTGTATTATATATAGTTATACTTATTTAGGCAGTAGTTTTTTGTACCTGTATTATATACAGTTATACTTATTTAGACAGTAGTTTTTTGCACCTGTATTATATACAGTTATACTTATTTAGGCAGTAGTTTTTTGCACCTGTATTATATACAGTTATACTTATTTAGGCAGTAGTTTTTTGTACCTGTATTATATACAGTTATACTTATTTAGGCAGTAGTTTTTTGCACCTGTATTATATACAGTTATACTTATTTAGGCAGTAGTTTTTTGCATCTGTATTATATACAGTTATACTTATGTAGGCAGTAGTTTTTTGCACCTGTATTATATACAGTTATACTTATTTAGGCAGTAGTTTTTTGCATCTGTATTATATACAGTTATACTTATTTAGGCAGTATTTTTTTTGCACCTGTATTATATACAGTTATACTTATTTAGGCAGTAGTTTTTTGCATCTGTATTATATACAGTTATACTTATTTAGGCAGTAGTTTTTTGCACCTGTATTATATACAGTTATACTTATTTAGGCAGTAGTTTTTTGTACCTGTATTATATACAGTTATAATTATTTAGGCAGTAGTTTTTTGCACCTGTATTATATACAGTTATACTTATTTAGGCAGTAGTTTTTTGCATCTGTATTATATACAGTTATACTTATTTAGGCAGTAGTTTTTTACACCGGTATTATATACAGTTATACTTATTTAGGCAGTAGTTTTTTGCACCTGTATTATATACAGTTATACTTATTTAGGCAGGAGTTTTTTGAACCTGTATTATATACAGTTATACTTATTTAGACAGTAGTTTTTTGTACCTGTATTATATACAGTTATACTTATTTAGGCAGTAGTTTTTTGCACCTGTATTATATACAGTTATACTTATTTAGGCAGTAGTTTTTTGCACCTGTATTATATACAGTTATACTTATTTAGGCAGTAGTTTTTTGCACCTGTATTATATACAGTTATACTTATTTAGGCAGTAGTTTTTTGCACCTGTATTATATACAGTTATACTTATTTAGGCAGTAGTTTTTTGCACCTGTATTATATACAGTTATACTTATTTAGGCAGTAGTTTTTGCACCTGTATTATATACAGTTATACTTATTTAGGCAGTAGTTTTTTGCACCTGTATTATATACAGTTATACTTATTTAGGCAGTAGTTTTTTGCACCTGTATTATATACAGTTATACTTATTTAGGCAGTAGTTTTTTGCACCTGTATTATATACAGTTATACTTATTTAGGCAGTAGTTTTTTGCACCTGTATTATATACAGTTATACTTATTTAGGCAGTAGTTTTTTGTACCTGTATTATATACAGTTATACTTATTTAGGCAGTAGTTTTTTGTACCTGTATTATATACAGTTATACTTATTTAGGCAGTAGTTTTTTGTACCTGTATTATATATAGTTATACTTATTTAGGCAGTAGTTTTTTGCACCTGTATTATATACAGTTATACTTATTTAGGCAGTAGTTTTTTGTACCTGTATTATATACAGTTATACTTATTTAGGCAGTAGTTTTTTGTACCTGTATTATATACAGTTATACTTATTTAGGCAGTAGTTTTTTGCACCTGTATTATATACAGTTATACTTATTTAGGCAGTAGTTTTATGTACTGTATTATATACAGTTATACTTATTTAGGCAGTAGTTTTTTGCACCTGTATTATATACAGTTATACTTATTTAGACAGTAGTTTTTTGCACCTGTATTATATACAGTTATACTTATTTAGACAGTAGTTTTTTGCACCTGTATTATATACAATTATACTTATTTAGGCAGTAGTTTTTTGCACCTGTATACAGTTCTACTTATTTAGGCAGTAGTTTTTTGCACCTGTATTATATACAGTTATACTTATTTAGGCAGTAGTTTTTTGCACCTGTATTATATACAGTTATACTTATTTAGGCAGTAGTTTTTTGCACCTGTATTATATACAGTTATGCTTATTTAGGCAGTAGTTTTTTGTACCTGTATTATATACAGTTATACTTATTTAGACAGTAGTTTTTTGCACCTGTATTATATATAGTTATACTTATTTAGGCAGTAGTTTTTTGTACCTGTATTATATACAGTTATACTTATTTAGGCAGTAGTTTTTTGCACCTGTATTATATATAGTTATACTTATTTAGACAGTAGTTTTTTGCACCTGTATTATATATAGTTATACTTATTTAGACAGTAGTTTTTGCACCTGTATTATATACAGTTATACTTATTTAGGCAGTAGTTTTTTGCATCTGTATTATATACAGTTATACTTATGTAGGCAGTAGTTTTTTGCACCTGTATTATATACAGTTATACTTATTTAGGCAGTAGTTTTTTGCATCTGTATTATATACAGTTATACTTATTTAGGCAGTATTTTTTTGCACCTGTATTATATACAGTTATACTTATTTAGGCAGTAGTTTTTGCATCTGTATTATATACAGTTATACTTATTTAGGCAGTAGTTTTTTACACCGGTATTATATACAGTTATACTTATTTAGGCAGTAGTTTTTTGCACCTGTATTATATACAGTTATACTTATTTAGGCAGGAGTTTTTTGAACCTGTATTATATACAGTTATACTTATTTAGACAGTAGTTTTTGCACCTGTATTATATACAGTTATACTTATTTAGGCAGTAGTTTTTTGCACCTGTATTATATACAGTTATACTTATTTAGGCAGTAGTTTTTTGCACCTGTATTATATACAGTTATACTTATTTAGGCAGTAGTTTTTTGCACCTGTATTATATACAGTTATACTTATTTAGGCAGTAGTTTTTTGTACCTGTATTATATACAGTTATAATTATTTAGGCAGTAGTTTTTTGCACCTGTATTATATACAGTTATACTTATTTAGGCAGTAGTTTTTGCATCTGTATTATATACAGTTATACTTATTTAGGCAGTAGTTTTTTGCACCTGTATTATATACAGTTATACTTATTTAGACAGTAGTTTTTGCACCTGTATTATATACAGTTATACTTATTTAGGCAGTAGTTTTTTGCACCTGTATTATATACAGTTATACTTATTTAGGCAGTAGTTTTTGCACCTGTATTATATACAGTTATACTTATTTAGGCAGTAGTTTTTGCATCTGTATTATATACCGTTATACTTATTTAGACAGTAGTTTTTTGCACCTGTATTATATACAGTTATACTTATTTAGGCAGTAGTTTTTTGCACCTGTATTATATACAGTTATACTTATTTAGGCAGGAGTTTTTTGCACCTGTGTTATATACAGTTATACTTATTTAGACAGTAGTTTTTTGCACCTGTATTATATACAGTTATACTTATTTAGACAGTAGTTTTTTGCACCTGTATTATATACAGTTATACTTATTTAGGCAGGAGTTTTTTGCACCTGTATTATATATAGTTATACTTATTTAGGCAGTAGTTTTTTTGCATCTGTATTATATACAGTTATACTTATTTAGACAGTAGTTTTTTGCACCAGTATTATATACAGTTATACTTATTTAGACAGTAGTTTTTTGCACCTGTATTATATACAGTTATACTTATTTAGACAGTAGTTTTTTGCACCTGTATTATATACAGTTATACTTATTTAGACAGTAGTTTTTTGCACCTGTATTATATACAGTTATACTTATTTAGGCAGTAGTTTTTTGCACCTGTATTATATACAGTTATACTTATTTAGGCAGTAGTTTTTTGCACCTGTATTATATACAGTTATACTTATTTAGGCAGTAGTTTTTTGCACCTGTATTATATACAGTTATACTTATTTAGGCAGTAGTTTTTTGTACCTGTATTATATACAGTTATACTTATTTAGGCAGTAGTTTTTTGTACCTGTATTATATACAGTTATACTTATTTAGGCAGTAGTTTTTTGTACCTGTATTATATATAGTTATACTTATTTAGGCAGTAGTTTTTTGCACCTGTATTATATACAGTTATACTTATTTAGGCAGTAGTTTTTTGTACCTGTATTATATACAGTTATACTTATTTAGGCAGTAGTTTTTTGTACCTGTATTATATACAGTTATACTTATTTAGGCAGTAGTTTTTTGCACCTGTATTATATACAGTTATACTTATTTAGGCAGTAGTTTTATGTACTGTATTATATACAGTTATACTTATTTAGGCAGTAGTTTTTTGCACCTGTATTATATACAGTTATACTTATTTAGACAGTAGTTTTTTGCACCTGTATTATATACAGTTATACTTATTTAGACAGTAGTTTTTTGCACCTGTATTATATACAATTATACTTATTTAGGCAGTAGTTTTTTGCACCTGTATACAGTTCTACTTATTTAGGCAGTAGTTTTTTGCACCTGTATTATATACAGTTATACTTATTTAGGCAGTAGTTTTTTGCACCTGTATTATATACAGTTATACTTATTTAGGCAGTAGTTTTTGCACCTGTATTATATACAGTTATACTTATTTAGGCAGTAGTTTTTTGCACCTGTATTATATACAGTTATGCTTATTTAGGCAGTAGTTTTTGTACCTGTATTATATACAGTTATACTTATTTAGACAGTAGTTTTTTGCACCTGTATTATATATAGTTATACTTATTTAGGCAGTAGTTTTTTGTACCTGTATTATATACAGTTATACTTATTTAGGCAGTAGTTTTTTGCACCTGTATTATATATAGTTATACTTATTTAGACAGTAGTTTTTTGCACCTGTATTATATATAGTTATACTTATTTAGACAGTAGTTTTTGCACCTGTATTATATACAGTTATACTTATTTAGGCAGTAGTTTTTTGCATCTGTATTATATACAGTTATACTTATGTAGGCAGTAGTTTTTTGCACCTGTATTATATACAGTTATACTTATTTAGGCAGTAGTTTTTTGCATCTGTATTATATACAGTTATACTTATTTAGGCAGTAGTTTTTTGCACCTGTATTATATACAGTTATACTTATTTAGGCAGTAGTTTTTGCATCTGTATTATATACAGTTATACTTATTTAGGCAGTTTATGGTAACCCTAGTTTCTCTTATGTAACTATTTAGTGAGAGGGTACCTTTATACTCTGGCGCCGGATACAGGGATCTTTAGTGTGGGTTTTTAGGCCCATATATTTTTTCTTCTATATGCAATTATTTAAATACATCCCCCCGAACACAGTATGGAGTGGTGTGAACTGACATATAATTATATA